>NW_022883821.1:0-70739 GCF_011952255.1 Bombus vosnesenskii
ATGCTATTAATAAATCATTTTATATTTAATTTTGCAACCTTCAATCATTGTTAAAATTGATTGATAATACTGTTGGTCAATAGAAATTTGAAAATGCTCTCGTTTCCACTCGATTGAAAGGTAATTGCACAAACTGTCACAGTGTTGACTACAAATCACGTGTATCGTTCTATTAAATTTATACACAATAGTATTTATTCTCGTTTTAATTTAAAATGAAATATGTTATTGTATGAATAGCAGAATGTTCAAATAATTGAAACAACTTTTTGTCCTCTAATTAATGATTCTCATTTTAAAAAATTTAAGAATTTTAATCAAGATTTTGAAGTCTCGATCTAAAATGACCAAGGATTGAAACAGAGAATATTTTGATGCCAACAAATACATATTCTTCAGATATGAAACAAATGTGATAATAAAAATCGATGTACATGAATGAATGTTGAAATATTGGAAAATTGTATAATTATATCCATTCTCTGTTGCGTTTAGGTGTTTCAATTAATGTTTCATCAGAATTTTTATTGAATATTTTAGAGGTACTGGCTGTAAGGTTTTTTTTTAAATTAAAATTAAAATTAAAATTAAATGTAAGAACAGATTCAAAGTATAACATTTAAAAATTTGTGGTTATAAAATTTACTTGTATGTCATAATTATGTAAGTGAATTAATCTCATAATTAATTAAATGAATTTATTTTATGTGAGTAAATTATATTTATCTATAATAAGTCTTAACTTATTATTAATAATCAGCTAACACTGCATAATACTAAGTAAAGTAACTGAAAATTCTCGACGTGAGAATTAATTATAATTTCAACAAGAAAATAAAAAAGAAAAGAAAAGAAAAGAAAAAAAAATTCTATGTAAGTGATTGTTCTATGTAAGTAATTCTATGTAAGTGATTTGGGGCTCGGCCAGTACCTTGCCCTTCTTTGGGATATTCCGAATTATCTGTCCTCTCCGAGCTGCAAATCTGATATCTCAGATGTTAGGGAAACCCCCTGGCCGGTAAGGCACGATAGACAGATGAGACTAAACGGCTGGTGGAGAGGGCAATCATCAACAGAGGGTCACACCGTGCGGATACAATACTGGGGTCTCAATAAAATCTTACAACCGTGGTGTTCAGAACATCAAACTCTGTTTGCATACACCCGGTGCACATAAAGTGTCAAATTACACTAACACTGGATTTATTGAACCCCTTTCACCTTGTCCAGTGGCTCTTTAGTTTATGATTTGCAACAGAATCCCTGCATCAACGCAGGTTCGCGAAACATACAGCTTCACGCACCAAATATCGATTATAGTCAATCAACACTAACTATCACTAACAATCAACAATTTGTCTGCGAGATGCTCCTCTGGAAGTTTTAATATATATTCCGGTATATATATTCCGGTTTTAACTATATATATTTAACTATATATATATATTAACTATATATTTTCCCTAGGAACAGTAAGATTTTAACGATACAACTTTATCAAGAGATCTTAATGTCATAAACGGTATCGAAACTTCGTAATTCATATTGTTAAGGAAGAAAATATTGGTAATCTCCTCGAACAACGAGCGCTTGATATTCACAATTAGAACTCGATATCTTAGCTTCTTATAATATCCTAATAAAATGTTATTTATCGATTACAATTGTCCTGTCGTATTTTATAGTGTTTGCTTTATAAATGTGAACTTTATTCAAAAAGAGTTCATCGATGATTATCCATTACAGGTTGTTAATAAACCTGAATTATGCACAAAGGAATTGCCGTTAATAACTTAAGATTCTCTGCCCGTCGTACAGGGTACATATAGTAATTATTCTCGACGATCGTAACGTTTAAGTCCAATTCGAGCTTATAGTCCCATGCGAGTTAAACAACGACAATAGTGTAGTATCGTGGACGAAAAGCCTAAGAGATATCGGGCGAACCATGAACAATGTCGCGAGAGCCGAGGCGCCGTCGGGTCCATCAATGTGTCATTGGTCTTTTCAAGTGCATAGTTTCGTAGAAAAGACCTACGTGACCCTGGCTACGAGCGTCTGCAGAACACGTGTGCCTAGCAAAAGACAATAGAATGCGACAACGGCCAGAGAGTCAGTCGAGGAGCAGAGTGTTAGTCGAGAAACAGAGTTTGCGAGTGGCGTTGCCGAGAGAGTGTTGATTGCATTTTGTGAAAGTCGAGTCGTTATCTAATTATTTAGTTGTGTTGTTTTCCGTACGTTTGGTGTGAATAGTTCAGGTTGAACAACAATCGTCTTTTTCTGTCCGATTAACATCTGTATCATCCATTTCTTGTAAATATATTATATCGCGATATTACAATAGTTTGAATTTCTATTTGTTCGTTTGTCGTCTGTTTATACCCGGAGCACCTGCTGTAAACCAATACAAAATTTATTAGATCTATAAATAACACATATAAAACTTATTAATTTATAATTAATATAAAATAGGAGAGCACGAAACTTCCTATTTTATGGATATGTTAAATCTTTGTAAAAAAATACCATATCATTAGTATCTTTTTAATCGTTCCAAAGGATTTAGCTGCATAAAGCTGTGACCCTTGGAAGAATCGATGTTCACGCGTAACAAATTGAAATTGTGCGAAGGTTCCGGTACGAACATCACAAGCGTCGATACCAGGGGCACAGGCACATGTTCTGGGTTCATTATATATTTATAAAGGGCTGACGATTCAGTGGATGGTCCGGGTAAATTTAAATTGTAAATGAACGCATTGCTGGTTTCAAGTAAAAGCCTGGATAAGAGCGGATATGGTATGAGAGTCTGTCGTGGAAAGGGGAACAGGCCGCTTTTATTTGTAAAGTTTGAATCTCCTCGATATTGAAGATGTTGAAGCTGCAAGTATGTATTTCATTTTAATCCATTCGAGACCGAGATTTAATTGTAAGACGATACCTAGGTGTCGGTACGATCTGAATGTTTAGTTAGAATGATTCTGTGTTTTACTCTCTCCAGGGTATCCTTTTCATACTTTGATTTTAAATCGATGACAATCTTAAATAGTATGCCTCATATTTTTAAAATATAAAATTATATACTATGTTATTCTATAATGTATTATGTACAGTCATATATATATATATATATATATATATATATATATATATATATATATATGTCGGAGATGAAAGGAAAGCCGAAGCCTTTCCTTGGAAATCTTGGGAACATCCTCTAGTACCTTAGCCTAGATTTTATTATAGTTGTAATTGCTTAAGATTTGTAATAAGCGAGATTGGGTTCGAGGTGACAATCGGTCGCTGAACGTAGCCACGGTCACGGGATGGATGTTTTATCTAACGGAGGTCTGGAGTGGTTGTATGTGTTTTCCGAGAAATGTGGTTGTGGCGGCATGCGGCCTCGAGAGCGGGCCTAGCCACGTGTGATGTTGCCTCGGAGGTGCCGATGCAATGGGACATACATTGTATTAGTAATCAAAACTCCAGGCAGAAACTGCCTAGCAACGGCGTTTGGAACTTTCTCGATGCTTCCAACGAGTGTGCCTAGCAACGGCGTTTGGAATCTTTTCGATGCTTCCAAACGGGTATAGAAAACAAAATGCAATCGTACGGGGAGAAAAATCTCCACGAGGCTGGCATTCTTGCGATTGCCTTGGAGAGTGATACATCGAGCATTTTCGACGATCGCATTTGCGTCTAAGTTAGTTTCGCTTAGTAAGGAGTTATCCCGGTGACCGTGGATTCGTTTGAACTCAAACATTGCTAATAGTATTATTTAATTTAATTATTCGTAGATCGTATTATTCATTAGGCTTAGTGTTTGTTAGACTTATTATTAGTTGTACTTATTTGTTAAGCTTAGTGATAGACCTGTATATACGTGTAAATAAAATCTCGGCTTTGTGAAACGATAGCTAGTCCACATGAAGAGTCGTCGCGCGCCCAAAATTCGAATCGTGATCCGACATATATATATAATAATTCTATATTGAAAAAAATATGAAATTAACATGATATATACATAACTACATAAGTTATATATAAAATATGTATATTATACCCTTGCCTACTGACTGATATGAATTTCTTTCGGTCTCGAATGCGTTAAAAGAGAGCCCAAAGAAGTCGAAATTACTTATTGCAATTAGTAAAACGACCTGAGAGGCAGACAGATACAAGAAAGAAGGAATATTATATTAGCGGCATTATCATGTTTTTGCTCTCTTTAAGTCTTTCATCGAGACAGACAATCTACAGGTATTAATCGACCAATTTCTCCAAGCTGATAACTTCGAATTGATGTTTATATATAAGAAGTGTTATGTGTTAATCTGTCTAAATGTTTAAAAGGTGTTATAAATTAAATGTTGTTAAACGATACGTAATTGCCTTTTGATCGTAAATTTTACTATCAAGGGGTCTTTTATGTATGCGTAATCATTGTGAATTATAACAATTTATGTGATCGATATTAAAGGTGTTTAAAAGCATGTATTTGTTTCTATATTATTATTCTCCTATATTATTATCCTATATTATTATAGCATTCCTATATTATTATAATATCCAATTGATACACAAAATATACAGATTATTATTTATAACGTTTTGGTTTTCTTAATTGAGTCATTCATTTAGTACAAATAATAAGAAATTAGTAATAATTCACAAAAAAAGGATATTGTAGTAGAAATATTATAAAAAAACATTTTCTGTTTTAGTGTAGAGTTACTCCTTCTTACAGACAGTGTCGTACAAATCTGTACGTCTCTGAGAAAATGTAGGTATCTGAGCCCTTACTTCCTCAACAACTTTTAGATCTGATAGAAAAAAGAAACATACGAAGTAATAAGTAATGCTTACTAATAAATTCAACAAATACAGAGGAAGATGGCTAAATCGATAAATTAACGAGACTAAAAATTAATTACATCATGGATCTCTCGCTTTTAATTTTAAGCTGTAAATTACCGATATCGGTGACTGCCATATTCTCTTGAGTTTCCAAATCGTAAAGAATCTTTCCCCAGGGATTGGTCAACTGTGTATGTCCCCATGCGACGTAACTTGCTTAAGGAACACGAGCCGGTGATATGCAGGCAACGTATAATTGATTATCATTCGCTCTGAAACGCTGAAGTAATGACCAGTGCAGTGGTCCAGTGGTCATATTGAATGCCGCTGGATATATCAGCATTTGGCAACCTAACCCAGAGAAGCAGGAAATATGAAGCCACCGAATACCAATTAACTTCGTAGTTGCACGGTTCACATTCCATCATTTCTGAATATGCGAGGACAGTTCTCTTATTGTGCTTTTAATTCTTTTATTTCTTTCATTTTCAGCAAATATACTGGTTTTTTAAATTAAGCTTCTTTTTATACAGAGTTACAGATTATATTAATTTTATATAGAATATATTTAAGAAAGATATTTGATTTTTTGCTAGTTAAGTATTGATCGATTAAGTTACTGTACCTTTGTTCCGATAAATGCGTGCCATTTCCTCGAATCTAATATCATAGCAAATGCCAATACCTATTTTGCAGCCCTTCACATCGAACGTCGTTAGGGAGTTACCAGGACTGAGTGAATCACTCTCTCGAAAAGTAATCTTATTAGGAATGTCGATGTCGAATAGATGTACCTAATAACATAAAAATGTAGTCGCCAATTCTATTGCTGCAACTTTTGTAATTTAATATCAAAGTTACCAACTCCTAAACTTTAATTATTTTTTACTTAATAACTGACAGCGTTTTTATCACTTTCTTTTATTAAAAAATCTTATCATTTAATAATGTCTAAAAAGGAGAAAAAATAAGTATTTTCGTATGTGAAAAATTTATACAACAACAAACACATTACAACAAAAATGGGGGTTTCCCGTATCATAACGTATTTTATAAACCGTAAATTATAGAATTGGTTATAGTATACGTATGTACATATGTATATTCCTAAATTATTCCTAGATAGAGTCACTTTCTTCACCCCAATATTTTCAAATTCAAAGCCATAAAGGAATATATTACTTACCTTTCGGTGTTTTGCTATGAAAGTTCCATCGGGACCCCAAATAGTACAGGTATTGAACAATTTAGCGCCCTCTATTTCAGGCATCGTACCACCAACTACATAGATGTTGTTTTCTTTAGCTGCGTTCGATGAAGCAACGCTCGTTTCACCATCAGGAATACTCTCGGCGTATTTTGGAAAGTACCCTGCATTGCAATATTTCAATTAATGAAAAATAACTGTCTTTTGTTCCAACCATAAATTAAATTGAAATGTTTGTCAGTTTCTTATTTTTTAAATTATTAAAATAACTAAGTTTTATATTTCGACTTAATTAAATATGCAATTGCTTAGCTAATAGTATATATAATAAATTGTTTCTACAGGTTCAAAATGAAAAATAAATATTTAGAAATATTTAATTACGACAATGCTATTTGTGTTAGCATCAGTGGCTTGTTACTCAACGACTTTGTTAGTACTTTTTGAAACATAAAGTTAGTTTTCAATTAACACTTATACTAGAGGCGGAATTATAAATGCAAAATAATTGATAATACTAATTTATAAGTACCTAATTATTAGTATCTTAAAAAATATATACAAAAATCACGATAATCATGAAAATGGGGAAATCCTATATTCTCGACTCAATTCACAATTTATTTTGTATATTAATTAGATTCCGCGCTCATCAGTACGTACTCACTGGCGACATCGAGAAAATGTATCGGCAATTCCTCGTACGACCAGAGGATCGGAAATATCAAAGGATATTATGGCGCAGCGCGAGTGGAGAAACAGAAACATATGAGCTTAACACCGTAATACTCTTATCATAGAAATAGAAGCAGTCCTCAATTCCCGCCCGCTAACTCCTATCTCCACCGATCCAAATGATCTCCTAGCCCTCACTCCCGGACATTTCCTCATTGGCGATTCATTAATGTGCTTACGTGATCGAGATTTCAGAGACATTCCATCGAACCGACTCTCCAAATGGCAGCATATCCAACAGCTTAAACAACATTTTTGGAACCGCTGGCATAAGGAGTATTTGAACGAGCTAACCAACCGCAATAAATGGAGCAAGGGTGGACACAGCATCCAAAAGGGCACAATCGTCATCCTCAGAGAGGACAACGTTCCCTCCATGCATTGGCCTCTGGGCCGAGTTCATCCAGGCGCCGATGGTGTTGTTACGTAAAATAACAAAATAAAAAAGGAATTTGAGGTAAAAAATAAAAAAAAGAAAACTTTATTTTTTTTCTAACATCAATACACTTTACAATCTACTTCCGAACTCTAGGCGTGACTTTTTAAGACTGATTTTACTTTCGATCGGATCCGATTACTTTCTTTTGTCATCCCTCAACATCCCCACCGTCCATGCATTTGCTAGGCGTCCGCGACCGTTGCCACGTGCTCTTTCTTCTAGAACCTTCGGTGGAAGAACCGTTGGGATGTTGATGGTTCATTAGGCACTTCAGCGATATACATTGTCGCCGAGTGCTTTATCTCTATCGTCAGTCCGTCGGATTTGAAGTATGCCGGTCGTGTCATCCGGACAGCTACAGTTCAGACGGCAAAGAGCATTTTGGATCGGGGCGTCAAAAGGCTTGTCCCACTGCCAATTCAACCCGATCTCGAGAAACCCGAACAACTAGCCACCGAGACGAAATAAGATGGGAACTTCAACCACACCTCCCTAGTTTGATCGGTACCCCCTCAACGGGGGGAGAATGTTACGCCATGCGGCTTACCATAGGTCATATTCTTAACTATCGATCGCGGCACTATAATGTCGCAGACGGATCGTCGCGTCTGCCCGGCAAACAAACATTGTAGTGGCAAGCGCATGGTTCATTAAGCACGGCGACTTCCAGAAACGTCGACTCGTGGCCCGTATTTTACCTCGCGTGAAAGAATGTGGCGTGATCCGAACGTAGTGGGAGTCGCCTTCCAGAAAAAACGAAAAAAATCGAAAGGCGTTCAGAACTTTTCGAGATGTCGAACCGTCAACACATGTGGTATGTCGCGCATTACTTATCAACCAAAACGCAGTTACATTTTTTTTGTTCCATTTATATCTTTCTAGTTAATAAGTTGTTGAAATAAACATTAATTTATTTGTGTTAATTCTGTGGAATTTCATTGAACTACCCTTATTATCATAATCGAAATAAGGGGATCGATCAGTTCGTGGCGTCGATTATTTAATCGTAACGGGAACTTACAACTCTCGTTGACGTGCTATCTCGCGATCGCGTCTCTCCGCGAACGGTCGAAACAAAATGATTCACTAAAAACTGTCCTGAATTCCTAAGAATTTATTTACCGCAAAACTGACAAAGTGTTTATTTAAAACATGAGGTTGAAGGTAGTCCTTTTCTTTCATTTCATTCATTTTCATTTTCTTTCTTAAGTATGGCTAACACAATATCTAATCAATTAAAATTTTATATTTTCACGTGAAAAGTTTGTTTAGATAATTATTATCAACATGATGACTAACTCTTACGGATTAATACGTGTCTGTAGGGCAATCCGGTGGACTTGATCGGCTTTTTACTTCGAAAGTTGAGTAATCGATGTCGCTTTCTTACGCATCTTTGAACTGTATAAATGTTTTAAAATTGTTTGATCCAGAAAGTACCACACCGGAGAATCAAGAAGGCAGGTGCCTTGACTACAGAAAATGTAAACCTCTGCAAGAAATATGGCAGATACAGTACCGTACAGCCACCGATTTTTATAGACGATCAGTGTGCAGATACCAGGGCAATGTTACGATCGTTTGCTGTCCGAACGATCCAAACAAAGAGAAGAGAGAAATTTTAATAAAAACTGTGTATAAGTATAAGGCTTTGCGACCACCATACTGTGGTTTTAGCAACGTCTCTCATACCAGGGTGGTCGATGGTAAACCAGCTGAACTTGGTACGTTTTATGTCTTTCTTTCCGATTAATAATAAGCCATTTACTGCAAAGAATGAACTTTAAAGGCATTAAACAGCACATCAATGTACATTTCAATTAGACTAAATAATAATGCTATGATTTTATCGGTAGTAACTTTACTTATTAACTTGAATTATTTCTTTCTTTTACTTCATGTTAGGAAGAGTATCTTTTTGCTTGAAATAAAAAATTGATATTATATAATATATATATAATTGATATTATAGTTCAGTATAGTTCAAATAGAAATTATATAGAATTATTTAATAATTTGTATTCCACTGGAATAAAAATTTAATTTCTGTCTTTATCAAATCTCTATTTCAGAGTATTTGTACGTATGTACTTATCGTCTGCTGTATGATCGAATATCGAATAGGTAATAATCGTTGTTACTCGTTATGTGAGAAAAAATTATGTATATTCACAACTATGACTATTGCATTTTAGGCGCTTGGCCATGGATCGCTGCATTAGGTTTTCGTAATCCCCGAAACCCAGACAAACCACTATGGAAGTGCGGAGGTTCCCTGATATCGGCTAGGCATATTTTGACCGCAGCACATTGTGCACATATGGATGGAATAGAAAACATATACAATCATAATATTGCCATTCTTAGATTGGTGGAGGAGGTGCCATTTTCGAGTAAGTCCTCAAATATATATATATATATATATATGATATATATATAAATATTTGATATATATATATAAATATATATATATATATATATTTGATATATTTGATATATATTTGATATTTGATATATTTGATATATATATATATGCTATTGAGTATTACTGAAGTATCATATCCTGAAATTTCTTACTGTACACATATATTGTGTCATAAAGCGTGTACAATTCTTTCTCATACTTTTGGTCATTCGTTTCCTGCATTTTCATTTATTTTTTTATTTTTCAGGGTACTAAAAAAAGGATAATAAAAAAAATAGGTACTCTAACGAAATAGTAAATATAAAGGGTACAACATAACCTATAATTTCATAATTCGACTATGAATAAACTATGAAGAACCAATTAACCAAAAGTGACTCGCAAATTAATTAATAAATCACGACATAATACTATATTCAATTAGGATAACCTACAATTCGACAATTTAATCAAATCTCTTAATAACATCATGAATAATTCAAAGAAAAGGCAAAAGGAATGGAACGATAGGAATACACACCTTTATAACAAACAGAAAATATCAAGCATTTAAATATACAGCAAATATGGACATACAAAATCACAATAAACAAAATATATCTTATATACAACTAGATATAAAATATATAAAACACCTAGGCATATTAAGGCACATAAATCAGGCATTTTGTCAAAATCCGCATACGAAACGTCAAGATTGAAGTAAAAGGGATTCCACGAACAATACACCTGAACAAGTTAAAACTAACACATAATCGAAACAGACCATCAGAACGATTTCAAGAGGCACCGTAGTACGGTGGTATATGGAACAACACTGCTTGTCGAACACTGCAGATAGTGGTAACCTAGAAGGAAAAAGGAAAGTTACTATGCGTGCTCTAACTGTTACTTAAATATAAAATGTGTCATTCAATAAAATAATTACAAAACAGTGGAAATGGAAAATACCTCGTGAACAACTGCCCATCGTAAAAGGAAGTGTATGTGCGAAGACAGGTTATGTGTCCATATCCGTAGAACATAATCTATGACAGCCAGCTGAAACACATGTAGGAATTAACTTTAATTGTTTCGATACAAAACATAATACTACTAAATGTTTATAACAACATTGTGTCGAAACCAAAGGAAGTGTGACTCTGCTTATCGAATCATGCAGATATTAGAAAGCTAAAAGGAAAAGGGAAATTATTATGTGCGTTCTAACCATTAATTATAAAATGTGTAATTCAATAAAATAATTACAAAACAGTGGAAGTGAATAGTACCTCGTGAACAATTACTCATCGTAGAAGGAAGTGCATATGCAAAGACAGGTTATGTGTCCATATCCATAGAACACAAGGTATGACAGCCAACTGAAACAAATGGAAGAATTAACTTCAATTGTTTCAATACAAAACATAATACTACTAAATGTTTATAACAATATTGTGCCTCAACCAAAGGCAGTGTGACAGTGCTTATCGAATCATGCAGATAGTAGAAACGTAAAAGAAAAAGGAAAATTACTATGTGTGTGTTCTAACCATCATTTAAATACACAACATGTTAATTCAATAAAATAATTAAAAGCTGTGAAAATGAAAAGCACCTAGTGCACAATTAATCATCGTAGAAGGAATCATCCCATGCCCGCGGCTACGTCTGGTGACCCGCTAGGTCACCCTAAACCCGAACCCGTCGTCATAAAGCCCGGTTGGAACATTAAAAGTTATTTTCTTATTTTTATTGCTTCAACATACACATCTTGATTGTGGTATTGGGAGTTTTCCCAGCATTCCCGACGGCAATCCCGCTGTCCTTCCATCTCCCACATATATCTATGTCGGGTTTACATTAGAATTAGAGTTTGGGGCGTGAAACGAATCTTCGTTCGGACTATATCGTTATGCAACAGAGAAGACATTGACTAGTGCAAATACGATTATTATAGAATTGGACAAGTAGCCGTGGTAATTAGATATTCGAGAAACTAATGACAATGATCTTAGGTTCAATAACGAATCCGCGGTCAACGGGATGGTAGATGAACATGCTCACAATATCTATGTCGAACTCTTTGTTAAAACGTGGAATATCCACCGAGCGTACAGACTCTAAGTAACTCACTAATACGACCTCACGAGAGAATGACTCTCCGTCGCGATGATGCTGCAGAGGAAAGCTATGATGGGGTGTGTCTGAGGACACGAGATCATCGGATTCGTCGAGGATACCCTTCGTTCAGAAGGTGAGGGAATTTGGCGTTGCTGCTAATTGGTCAATCTGCATATCGGTAGTTAGAGAGAGATGCAGGCCGTCCTCGAGGGAAAGTTGCTAGTCGTTCGTTGAAAAAAATAGGTCTCCCCTATCTCCCCGTAGTTGGGTCAAAGACTGTTTGTCTGTTTGAAGGTAACTAGATCTTAGTGTTTATAACGGCCCTCAGGCTAGCTGATCACGTACTGTGGCAACGCGTCGGCACTGCTAACCATCATACCCGAAGAATAGGATTTGCGTGTGGCGAGCCGCGGGACAGAAACCGTTGGAATGTTTACTGTCGCGTGCCGCCACGAATATTTCTTTTAAGGAGAGCTATAGAATTACTCCATATCTTTGTTAGGCAAAGCGTTCATCCCGTGACCGCAGCCACGTTCGGCGACTGGCTGTCGCCTCGAGCCCAAGCTCATTGTCACAAATCTCGAACAAACACAATCGGATCGAAAGACGACAATTGTTTAATTACGCCTATGATAGAATCTAGATTACGGTGTTAGGGGATTTTCCCGAAGTTCCAAAGGGCAGGCTCTGATATCCTTTCATCTCCGACACGGCCATCCTGACATTCACACGTCCTCGTGTGTAACTAAAATATTGCGTTTTTCCAATATTAGACTCGATGTAACTGATATTATTTACCGTTCAACTAAATGTTCCAAATAAGTCAAGGGTCCATTTCAACAACGATATTTCGTTCGGAGGTTTGACAACAGAAAAATACAAGAGAACAAGAATTTGTAGCATTATAATTTGTATTCAAAGTGCTAGTTGCATCCTGTGGTTTATCAGTCGGATCGTAATGGCATGATGGACTATCTGCGATTTTGTACCCAGATGAATCTCGATTTTCTAGATTGCACGACCTCACAGAGTTTCATTACATTATCACTGGCAGTGCGTGCGAATACACGACCGCTTCACCTTCGTAACATTGGTATTGAAATGTTATGGATATAGAGCTAATGAGCCTCAGGGGTCGGGGTACTCATATCGCTCGGGTCACTGTCCTCGCCATTGCCACCAACATCCAAATCCGTAGGAATGCGACTATCTGGCATTTCCTTAACCTGTTGTGACAGTATTTATAAGAACGTTTGTTGTCTAACGTTTTTAGAATATATCTGTCTCCCTCCAAAATTTCTGCTATTACAAATTGACCCTTAAATTTCGGATCTAATTTACTGTGGTTTCTTTCTTCAATTTTGCGTAATACAAAATCACCGAGGTTAAACCTAACTACTTTAGCTTTATTTTTGTTGAACCTATCTTTACCGTACTTGGCGCTAGCATCTATATTCTCTATTGCCTGCTGTCTTACATGAGAGATATCTATTTCTCTTTCGTCGATATTATCGGGTATCAACAAGTCGTAAGGTCTTTGCTGTTCTACCAATTAATAGATCCAATGGACTCGATTTAGTCACGCGGTTGGTGGTGCAATTCGAAGCCAACTGTATTTTGCCAATCGCGTCTAGATCGCGACGATCGTCCGGTCGTTTCTATGATTGTGAACATAATTTTCAACGTACTCATAATATGCTCTACCTGTCCGTTGGCCCTACTCGCACCGGTTGAGGTTAAGTGGAGTTTAGCGTTTACCTTGACAGAAATCTTGGAATTCATTACCCGTAGGACACCTCTCTTGATCCGCTATTATCCGGCAAGGACTGCCAAATAAAAATATAGCATACTTACGTGCTCTAGCGGTACTAAGAGAATCTATTTTACGAGTATGATGCAGATATGCGAATTTAGTGAAGACGTCGACCAAAACAATGACATATTCTTTCGAACCACTTTTACCGCTTAGTTTGCCCGTTATGTTCACGTGAACTGTATGCCAAGGTATGCTAGTCTTAGGTATAGGATGTAATTCAGCTTGTATTTTACCTGAACTGGCCTTAGAAACTTGACAAGCATGACAGTTCTCTACAAATTTGCGAACATATTTCGCCATTCCTTCGAACCAGTACTACTCGTACAGCTTCTCAAGCGTTTTATCCCAACCTAAGTGCATATTTGATATATTGCACATGGTTAATAACGGACCACCTAAAACTTCTGGGGACAATGGGAAAGCAGAGAGTTTTGCCTTTTCTCTGTATTTTACGATGGAGGGTGCCGGACCGCAACTCATACGTATTCGCGACGTCTTCCGCGAGCTCTTCGTTCTGCAATTTGTTGACGATCTCAGAAATTTGGGGGTCGCGACGTTATTCCGCTAGTAGCTAATCTTCGGAGATTTCGGTCAAATTGATTTCCTTCTCTACGACTTCGTTGATCGTACGGTGATCCAAGCCTACGGGATTTCGCGAGAAGAAATCTACGTGGGCCATTCGTTTACTCTCCCGGTACAGAATGTCAAAATAAAAGTTTGTAAGTAAGCCCACCACCTGTTAACCCTGTCATTTAAATTTACCTTACTACTGGATGCCTTGAAAGGATTACAATCGGTGACGACAAGAAATTCTCGTCCGTGTAAGTAATGACGGAAGTGCTTGACGGCGTTTACAACTGCTAACGTTTCCAATTCGTAGGAATGATACCTAGATTCCGCAGGGCTAGTCCTTTTGCTATAATACTCCACTACTCGATTTTTACCTTCGACCCTGTGCATTAAAATAGCCTCATATCCATCCGAACTAGCGTCGGTATGAAGTTCTATCGGATAGTTCGGGTCAAATACCGTTAACACCGCCTATCCATGCCTATCCGTCCAAGTCATGTTTTTATTATCGGAAGTAAGCGCATACAAGGGTTTCATTACCTGTGAGAATTTAGGGACGAATTTTCGGAAATAAAAGGCTAAACCTATGAACTTCCTGAGCTGTATGACGATCGTTGACGCAGGTAAAGAACTCAAGGCGTGTATTTTACTCGGACTGGGACGAACTTCTCCGTCATGAATTACATATCCCAAATAGAGTACCGAGGTTTTTAGAAAAGAACATTTTGGGATAGTTAAAGGAGAATCCGGCTTTTACGAGGGTATCTAGTACAGTGTGCAATCCTTTTAGAGCTTGATCTATCGAATCGGCAATAATTAGAACATCATCCAAATAGACAACAACGTACGAATGGCACGTTGGCTGCCATACGTGTTTTCAAAGGAATCTCAAGAATGATCTCTCGTTTCGTTTGTTCACAACATTAAAATCATCAGTCGCTGCTGAATACAATGAAGGAAAGTGTGGTACAGATCGCCCCGACCAAATGTTTTCTTATATCACCACAATTAGAAAAAGGATCAAATAGTACAGAAGACTTGGCATGCGACTCCTTCTGAGGATTTCTGTGGTAAACGTCTCTTTGATAGTTTACAAAATTGTAGCAAGGAAAAACATAAATATTAGAATATTTAGACAAGCATCAGTTGTAAAACTAATAGGGCTGTCCGAAAATGCAAAAAATCCCCGCCCTCGACGGAGTCAACGTAATATCGCCGTTCGGAAAAATGATTCCGAAAGAAACACCAGACGCGAACGTAACCATGCCATGCAAATAAAAGACGTCGAGTGGACCAAATAAAGGCACAAAAGAATTTGAAGAAAGCAACAACTTGTCCAAATCGTCCAACGGGGTATCCGATGCTGTATATTTCCTAGAATTAGGACGAATAGGGATTTGGCGAAACCCGCTGGCCATGTCCAGACTAATAAAATATCTCGCTTTTGCAGTCTCGCGACTTGATCCTCAATAAGGGGTAATGGATACAAATCCGCGACCGTATTTTGATTTAGTTCTCGAAAATCTACACACAATCTATCTGAACCATCGCTCGTCTTCACGAGTAACATAGGGCTCGCGAACGGTGAATTACTAGAGCTTATGAGTTTTGGCTCTAATTAATTCGATTATTCTCTCACGTACTATTCTGCGCAAGAAAGAAAGAATGACTTTCCGTCCCGATGATGCCACAGAGGAAAACTATAATGGGGTGCGTCCAAGGACACGAGATCATCGGATTCGTCGAGGATAGCCTTCGTTCCGAAACTAAGGGAATTTGGCGTTGCTGCTAATTGGTCAATCTTCACATTGGTGGTTAGAAAAAGATGCTAGCCGCCCTCGATGGAAAGTTGCTAGTGGGAGACGTCGTACGTTGAAAAATAGGTCTCCTCTATCTTCTCGTAATTGGGAGAAAAACTGTTTGTTTGAAGGACTTTAGTTACCTGAATCTTAATATTTATAACGGGCCCTTAGGCAAGCTGATCATGTACTGCGGAGACGCATCGACATCTGGCAATCATCTTACTCGAAGAATGGGGTCCGAGTGTGGCGAGCTACGGGACAGAGACCGTTGAAATGTTTATTGTCGAGTGTTACAACTATTTCCTTTCTAAGGAGAGCTACAGAATTACTTCATGCCTTTGTTAGACAAAGCGTTCATCCCGTGACCGCGGCTACGTTCGGCGACTAGCTGTCGCCTCTAGCCCAAGCTCATTATCACAATTCTCGAACAATTTCACAACCGGATTGAATAACTACAATTATTTAATTACAGCTATAGTAGACTCTAGATTACAATGTTGCGGGATTATCCAAAATTCCAAACGCTCCGGTGTTCTTCCATCTCCCACATATATATTGCGGTTTTCTGTTTTTTCGTTACGGCACGTGCGGAGCGCGGGACGTGACAGATGATTTCGTCGATTTTGACGGAAACTAATCGTCATTTCCTTCCCGTTTGAGATATTCCGACGTTAAAGCGCGCTTTTCACTCCATTTTACGCACCGAATGTAATGCACACCCGTTTCAGCGTCAAAACAAGCCCCGCAGCTCGCAAATCTCAATCTTTTACTCGATTTTGAAGAAAACAAAGTGTTATTTCGTTCCTATTTGAGATATTTCGACGTTCAAACGCTCCTTTTTCTCCATCTTACACGCGGAATGGATCAGCGTAGACGACCCATACCTGAGGCACGGGTCAGACAGCAGTCGGTGGCGTCGGCACGCACCACCATCACCCATCACCACGCAGTTCCCATCGCTCCTTCGGGAGCAGCAGGGTGGTGAGTGGAGGGTGGTGCAGTCGAAGAAAAAGAAGAGAAGGAAGAAGAAAGCCACTAGAATTGCGGCGGAAAGCCAGATCTATATGGTTCCGCCTACAAAAGGTGCACAGCCTGGGAGAAGGGCAAATTACACCTCGAAATCCAAGGCCGCCGCATCGACAGGGACTTCAACGAAAGCCCCCTAATAAGTTCCAACACCAAGAAAGGCCGTGCTCCCTCGCTTACCGTCATCATCAGGGGTTACTTTGACCCTGAGAGAGGGAGCTAAGACATCGTACGCGGAAGTGATAAAGGCGGTTAGAGGAAAAATCCATGGCATGGTAAGGCCATGACTGGTGCTATTATTGTAGTGATCCCCTGCGACAGTGTCCGGAAAAAGGCGTCCACGCTCGTGTCACGTCAACTTAAGGGTAGGTTGATGAAATAAAATAGCTGAGTCGTAACTCAACTACTGTGTTTATTTTCTAGCACATTGCTCGGAGAGGTGTTCACTGTCCGATGGTTTTGTCTATTTCTCCCCTAGGTGTTCTCGTTTCATTAGGGAGGAAAGCTCCGTGTGGGTGCGCCCTTTTTAATAACAACGCGGATTCGCTGTTCGCACCTTCCGTTAGGAAAAGTGAGGGTAACGATCCACGATGCCAATTGGTTATAGGTCATGTTAATAATATTGTTTATGGGAAAAATCAGCTTTTTCGTTAGTCAAGTATTGGGGTTTTCCCATTAGGTAACTAACTGCTTTCCCCGTAAATAGTAAGGACGTATAACAACATAAGGGCTGTTTCAAGGACCATCCATAAACAGATAACACAAAAATAATAAACTAAAAGTTTAAGTTTATGGTGGATCCCTGGGGTAATTGAGGGTACGCTGTGGCCTTTAATATAAATTGACGTTACACTCGCTACGCATCTTGCACAGATCTCGGACCCGGCCACGGTCGAGGTCGCGGCTCTAGTCAGGATGGCGGAGCTGCGTATGGTCGGGTTTGATGTGTCCGTAGATAAGGAAGAGCTGCGGGTCGCCCTGGCGCTGGCCGCGGGATGTGGTATTGTGGAGGTCAAGTCGGGGAGATCAGCACCTCCAGAAGCGGCCTTAGCTTGGCCTGGGTGCGTTGCCCATTGGCCGGAGCGTGCAAGCTTTCCCAGGCAAGAATGATCGCCCTGGGCTGGTCCACTGGAAGAGACGAAGCCATCGGGATGAGGCCCTTGCAGTGCTTCAAATGTTTGGAGCTTGGACATGTCAGGGCGACGTGCGTGCCCACGGTGAATCGGTCACACCTGTGTTACAAGTGTGGCGAATCCGGCCACCGTGCCAGAGGCTGCTCTTCCTCGACACACAAGTGCCCCTTGTGTGAATCTCTAGGTGCACCTGCTGCCCACCGTATGGGCGGGGCGGCGTGCAGACCCTCCAAGACAAGGAAGAACGGGCGAGAACTCGCCGGGGCTGTAAGGCAGGGTGACAACGCGGCTAGCCAGCATCTAGTCGGAGGAAGCACTGCCAAAGCGGTAGATGGCTGGGAGGAGGCTATGGATTTAGTACAATAAGTTCTACCGTATCCTCCAGACAAATTTAGGCCGATCGAGGCGGTCCGCGAGGAGTTCCCTTAAAAAAAAAAGGAAAGATAATTGCAGTTAGTTGCAAAATTTTGATTTATTTTTCATTTCTCATGGCTGATTTCTATTAATGCTTAATATTCTTGTTACAATATAATAATGTATTATATTATGTTAATTATTATTTATTATTTTATCGTTAGTTCATCAACCATGAATAGTTAATGATTTAATAGTTAATTGTAACTAGTTGCAAAGTTTTAATTTATGGTTTGTTTCTCCTGGTTAATTTCTATTAATTTCTAATATTCCTGTTACCATATAATAATGATGTATTATATTGTACTAATTATTATTTATTTTTTCCTCGTTACTATCTTCCATTTGTAATATCATCTTATTAAATATTTATTTCTTCATCGAAAATATAACTTATTTTGCAACGTATAAAAGTTACTACATACACGTGTTGATCAGCATTACTTTCAAAATGGCCGCTAGAAAATGTCCTTAGTATATAGTGACTTTTATTATTACCGAATTAATTATTTATCTGTTAATTAATTGTAACTTTATTTTAGTAGATGGCGTATAATTGAAGTGGGAATAATATTATTTTGTATTTATTTTAGTGTATATAATTATTGTATGTATTTATTGTATGTATGTATTGTATGTAAAAGTTACTTCGTGCTCGTGTCACGACCGGCATACTTCAAATCCGATGGACTGACGATAGAGATAAAGATGTGGCGGCACTCGACGACAATGTATATCGCTGCAGTGCCTAATGAACCATCAGCATCCCAACGGTCCTTCCACCGAAGGTTCTAGAAGAAAGAGCACGTGGCAACGATCGCGGACACCTAGCAAATGCATGGACGGCGGGGATGTTGAGGGATGACAAAAGAAAGTAATCGGATCCGATCAAAAGTAAAATCATAAGAGCCAGTCTTAGAAAGTCACGCCTAGAGTTCGGAAGTGGATTGTAAAGTGTATTGTTGTTAGAAAAAAATAAAGTTTTCTTTTTTTATTTTTCACCTCAAATTTCTTTTTTTATTTTGTTGTTTTACGTGACATTTTAGCGATCCTGCCAGGATGAAAAGTGTTTGTTCGGAAACCAAAAGACATTCATCATCTACGGAAGATCGAATTATTTGGGACTACGGTCATCCGCAACAACAAAGTAACTATCACGAACCAAGTGAAGTGACAATAAAAGGTAAACTGAATTCCTTTGTACGTTACCGTGAAAGAAAATTTAGCTTCAGTAGCCAAGACTCGTTTTCGTCTGAAAATTATAAATCAGCGCAATAATGTCTAAGGCAAACGAATCTCAAACTTCAACCTCAACTGACCCAATGTTGCGAGCAATATGGGACAGTATTCAAAAACAGAACGAGAACATTGCCCTTTTACGAGAGGAAATATTACGTTTGTCTATGCAAAATGACGAAGAGAACAGACACAGTACAGCAGAAATCGAGAATCTCGGGAAAACCGTCGCAGCGCTGCGGACTGGGTTCGGATCCCCTGCGACCGATAAATTTGCTTCCATTATCATCGAAGACAATGAAAGTGCATCGACAGCAATCAATCGCACCGTGAATATGGCAAAAGCACGTAAACTGTCAGGGTAAGCAGCTCCAAACACCCCACCTGTCCACCTCGACATCGAACAACCCGAGGTGGAAGAAAGAGGCTATTTTCCGCCCGCCCCTCCCACTCTATGAGCTAAGGATGCAATACGCTACATCCCAACGCTCAACGGAGATGATGATGTAGGAGTTGAAGACTTCATCAAAGAAGTGAGAAGTATGAAGGATCGCTGTATGGGGCAAGATCTATTGCTAAAAGCAATAAAAGTGGAAAAAATCGTGGGGAAAGCAGCCCAAAGTATTCGCAACATTCCTATTGAGTGTTACAGTGATCTGTACGACGCACTGAGAAATAACTTAGCAGCACAAGTGACTTCGGATGAGTACCAAGAACAATTACGAGAGTTGAGACAGGGACGCGAGGAATCAGTGCAAAGTTTTAATATTCGGTTTAGAAGAATACTCAACCGTTTGCTGTACGCAGTAACCAATGAGTACCCACAACCACTAACACGTAAAATTATGACCGAAGAAATCACGAAGAAGACTGTTCGTGTGTACCTAAAGGAACTCAGACGCGACATAGGGCGAATACTATTAAGCAGTGAACCCTTGAATCTTCCGGAAGCTGAAAAAAAGGCAGCCGATGTAGAACGCTACTTGCGAGAAGAACGACAACCTAATTGGTCATGTAATCGCTTACCTTCGGTTAGTAATCGCCCCAACAACCGGCATATGCAGGTAAGACGATCTAATGTACCATCAAGATCGCCTAACACGCCAGTAGCTCAGAAACCTGCTACATTTAACCAAGTAGAAAATAGATCACCTGCTGAACGCGCGCAGATGAAGTGCTTCAAATGCGGAAAGCTGGGACATATTGCCAACAAGTGTCAAAATTTTCTACCACCGAGCCAAGCAAGGATTCAGGTAGTCCAGGAAAGAGACGAAATACAAGAAACAACATCGAACCAGAAGATGGACGAACCGTACGAGACATGCGAGTCAACATCGCCACGAGAAGATTACTCGCAATACCTTTGTCAACCCGAACCGAAGAGCGAGTATTTCTGGTCGACACAGGAGCAGGGATAAACCTGGTGAAACGTAACAAAACTCGCGATACAAATCAACGCAATACAAATAGGGCCTAAACAAAAATTTTCTATGGGACGAGACAAATACGAAACTAACGAATACGTAACGAAACGAATTTTTGGACAAAATCACATTTTTCACATAGTACCGAACAATTTCCCTATTATCGAAGACGGAATCATTGGGCTACCATGTTTAGAGAAGTATAACTATTCAATATCCAATGACAAAATCCGATTAAACGACAAAACCATTTTGTTTCAGAAACCAATACATTTGTCTCCTGGAGAAACCAGAGTTCAAACAATCTATTTGGAAGGCAAACCAACTAAAGTATGTTTTATCAACATTGGTGAGCAAAACATTGAAATTTCTAGCAATATTCAAAATTCTCATGACTTTTCCAACGTATCAAAACTAAATGGCCTAGTGAGAAAAGATCACATTGAAAAACCAATCCGTGAATCCATCGAAAAGATTATCCTTCATTATATTGACATCTTTAATTTAGAAACCGATCTTTTACCCTGTACTAATTTAACTCAGCACACAATTTCGTTAACCAAAGACAAAATTATTAACACACGATCGTATAGACCACCGGAATGTCACCGTGACGAGATTTCGCGACAAATAGGAGACATGTTGAAGAAAAATATTATAGAAGAATCCGAATCCCCTTATAACTCTCCGGTTTGGGTAGTTCCGAAAAAATTAGACGCCTCAGGAAAACAGAAATGGAGAATAGTTATCGATTTCAGGAAACTAAATGAACTCACAGAACAAGACGCTTACCCTTTACCTGATATAGACGACATTTTAACACAACTAGAAAACGCAAAATTCTTTGCGGCACTTGATTTATCCTCAGGATTCCATCAAATTCCAATGAACGAGGAATTTAAAAAATATACCGCTTTTTCGACACCGCAAGGGCATTTTCATTTCAATCGAATGCCATTCGGACTTAAAAACGCACTCGCTACCTTTCAAAGATTAATGGACAGAGCCTTAACTGGACTTGTAGGAAAATACTGCTTTGTTTATTTGGATGACATAGTGATATTCGGAAAAACGATTCAAGAACGTAACGAAATCCTCGCGATAGTATTTCAGAGACTCAGAGAATTAGGACTTAAATTGCAACCGGACAAATGTGAATTCGTAAAACCGGAATTAGAATACTTAGTTTCATCCGAAGGAGTTGGAACCACATGGCCTAAACCAAACCACAAGAAATTAGATGCTGTAAAAAACTTTCGATTACCCCGCAATGCCACGGATGTGAAATCATTCTTAGGTTTAGCAGGTTATTACCGCAAATTTATCCGAAACTTTTCCAAAATCGCGAAAAGCCTTACAGACATAACAAAAAAAGGACAGACCATTCCATTGGACTGACAAACACCAGATTAGCTTTGATACTTTAAAAGACAAACTCTGTAATTTCCCAATATTAGCTTATCCAGACTTTAACAAAACCTTTACCTTAACTACCGACGCAAGTAACGAAGGACTAGGAGCAATACTGTCACAAGACGGTCATCCTTGTTGTTACATTTCAAGAACACTGAATCCACCCGAACGAAACTATACCACGACAGAAAAGGCCATCGTATGGGCCGTGAAAAGATTAAGACAATATTTGTTAGGACGACGCTTCATTATTCGAACCGACCGCCAAGCTCCTAAGTGACTACACAATTGCAAAGACCCTTCTAGCAGACTGATTCGTTGGAGACTTAAACTCAAAGAATATGACTATGAAATCGAATATACAAAGGGTAAAGATAACACAGCTGCAGACGCTTTATCTAGAGTTCACGCAGCAACTCGCGACGAAGTAGTTAACCTCGACCTAGTAATTGATCACACTATTTCATTCAACGCATGGAAAGACAACAACGAGAATCCGAAACTCTGAGAAATTATACCAAATGACCAAACATTTTACCAATTAACTCGAAACGACTTAGGAAAATACGACGAGACACTTTGGATCGGAAGACTTTACAAAATTCTTAAAAATACAACAAAAATCGGCATAGGAAATAACGATTTCACTGAATTAGAGAAAACGCAGATTAAACTCATGTTAATATATTTTAACGACACGTACAAGAAAATTACTTATGCACCTAATCCCATCTTAAAACTAGACGAAAACGAAATAATACAAGCAATAAAGGAAAACCATAACGACACCGTAGGACATTTAGGGATACAGAAAACGTATCAACGGATCAAGGATAAATTCAAAATTTCCGGACTTTTAGAAAGAGTAGAAAACTTTGTGAAAACATGCGACACATGTCAAAAGGAGAAACTAACACGTATCAGACCCAAAGAATCCCCACAAATCTCAGACACGCCATTTAACCCTAACGACAAAATCGCTATGGACATCATAGGACCGATGACGAAAACCAAACGCGGAAACCAATACATACTTTCAATACACGATGAACTTACGAAATATCTGATACTAGTTCCCCTTAAAACGCAACGAACTGAATCCATAATTAACGCGCTCATTGAACACTATATTTACATATTTTCGGCACCAAAAACGATCCTAGCAGATCAGGGACAAAATTTTGTTAGTGATTTAATGACAAAATTTGAAGAAGCTTTTAAAATCAAACACATCAAAACAACTTCATTTCACCCACAAAGTAACGGATCTCTCGAAAGAACGCCTGCCTCAGTTAAAGATTTAATTCGTACTGCATTACACGACAATGACAAAGAATGGGATGAAGTACTTAATTTCATTTGTTTAGGGTACAACACCGCGAAACATGAAGGAACAGGATTCTTTGAATTGACCTTTGGATGAAAAGCTAACTTACCTTCCGCAATATCCAAATTTCCCACACTTACCTATGATGATATGTACTCACTTTGGCAAAAACAGTTGAATAAATATTGGGAAACAGCTCACAAAACACTTATTCAGAATAAGCAACGATACAAGCGAGACCAAGAAAGAAAGATTGTTAAAACTCAGACCCTGTTTAGGAAAGGAGACTTTGTTTTAATTCACAACGACCATAAAAGAGATAAGTTGGACATTGAATGGTTAGGACCCTACAGGATTAACGATGTGAAAACTCCTTATTACATTATTTCTATCGACAATGCTAAGAAAAAGATACATGGTAACCGATTGAAAGTGTACTTTTTTAGGATAATGCTGACCCTAGAACTAGTAACAATACCCTTAATTAGTTGCCTTAAATTCACGGGATAGGAATTACGCTTTGTAAACAAACCCAACCAATTCACGATCGAAAACTACAACATGATTACGCCTGTGAAATTATTAGCTTCTCGAACACTAACAAATATTGTAAAATTGCTATGTTTAAGATTAACGAAATAACTTTTGTACCATTATATGCAGAAAATCAATTCATAGCGATCCCTGAAAGCGTAAACATATCCTTTGATCTACATTTAAATAATTCCATTCTACTATGATCTTAGAGGACCAAGATCAATCTAACCAGGGGGGGTATGTCACGACCGGCATACTTCAAATCCGATGGACTGACGATAGAGATAAAGATGTGGCGGCACTCGGCGACAATGTATATTGCTAAAGTGCCTAATGAACCATCAACATCCCAACGGTCCTTCCACCGAAGGTTCTAGAAGAAAGAGCACGTGGCAACGATCGCGGACACCTAGCAAATGCATGGACGGCGGGGATGTTGAGGGATGACAAAAGAAAGTAATCGGATCCGATCAAAAGTAAAATCATAAGAGCCAGTCTTAGAAAGTCACGCCTAGAGTTCGGAAGTGGATTGTAAAGTGTATTGTTGTTAGAAAAAAATAAAGTTTTCTTTTTTTATTTTTCACCTCAAATTTCTTTTTCTATTTTGTTATTTTACGTGACACTCGTGACGATCAGCATTACTTCCAAAATGGCCGCTTTGAATATTTCCAGTGTGTTGTAGTTTTTTATTCAATGCCGGAATGATTATTTATCTGTTACATATTTTTAACTCTATTTTAGTGGAATTGAGAATTGAAATGACAATAATATTGTTTTTGTGTTCATTATAATATGTGTATATACTGTGTGTTATTTTAATGTAATAGCATGTGGATTGTATTGCTGTTGACATCTATAAATTATTATTAGCACTGCTTCACTGCTTGGTTATGAGTGTTTTATATTTATATAGCTTTTGTTTAATTGGTTTAATTTAATATGTGCATAGTGTATCGTGTCACCAATCACTATTGTATAGTATAACCTTTTTTCTTTACACCAGATTTAATATTATATTATAATAGGTCAATACAATATAATAATCCCTTATTTTAATCTTGTTGTCGTTGATATTCTGTTAACCTGTTTCGATTAATTTCTAACCTATTTCTATATTTATTGGCTGTTTCTATTTCTTTCTTATTAGTTTGTCGTTACTTCGTACTTGTGATTTGCTGTTATTTCATAATTGTATGGTATAATTTTTGGAGCTAATCCATATATTATTAGATAGAGCTTGTTAATTGAATTATTGTTATTTATAGGTTCTCCAATTCTATTTTTTTTTCTGGACACTGCGTCACTTGCTTGGAACATCTATACGGTACATGTTTTGCATTGTCTGGTTCTTCGTTACACTCTCAACACTTATTATAAGTACATTTATTTATCCTACAGCTGTAAGTATTAAAATTGCCATTTAATTTGTTTAATTTAATATGTTTACAGTGTATTGTGTCAACGACTACTATTGTGTATTATAATATTCTATATATCAAATTTAGTATAATAATATTATATAGGTTAATGTAATATATTATCCTCTTATTTCAGTCGTTTATGTTGTTGATATTAGGTTAACCTATCTTGATTTATTTCTAACCTCTTTCTATACTTATTGGCCAATTTTGTTTTCTTATTAATTGGTTGTTACTACATAATACAGTTTGAAGCTAGTCCATATCTTATTAGTTAAAACTTTGTTCACTATATTATTACTGCTTATAGGTTTTCCAACTTTATTCTTCAAGTCTATACGCTGTGTCGCTCACATAGGATATTTACACAGTGCATGTTTAGCATCATCTGGTTCTTCGTTACATTGTCAACACTTATTATGACTACTTTTATTTATGTTAGATCTGTAAGTATAAAAAAAAATGCCATATTTCGTAAGTATCCGCATAGTAAAATAGTCTGTCCTTTTTCTTGTTTGCAAAGACTATTGCGTCGACGTTGAGTTATTTTGTTATAATGTCACTAATTTCTTCTTGGTTTTTCAGTTTCCTATTGCCTTCTTTACTGTTCCAATAGTATCTACTTCAATACTCCGTACGTATTCACTTAAATTTGGTAGTATATTTCTCATAACTGTGTTGGCTTTTGTGTATACCTTTCCGATGTGAGTAGTGAATTTCCTACTAATATCAATTTCTATTCCAAAGTATTTTATAACATTCTCTTTTTTATTTATTTTTTTTTCATTTATTTTCTCAGGTTATAACTGTCAATCTTAATATTTATTACCTTCGGTATTCTCGTACCTGTAAGTAAAGTGGTTTCAGTCTTTTTTCATAGGCCAACTGTAAGTCTGTTGTCGAACATCAATTATTGACTGTTATCATTGCTTCTTTTAGTTTAACTTTAAAAGTGTTATCAATATTTAACATTTTTTCTCTTTTTTTTATATTAAGGCAATTGAGGTTAATCTATCCATTTGTTTCAGCTGAGCGTTGTATACTATGTTCTACAAAAATGGACCCATAACCAACCCCTGTGGAATTCCTGCATATACATTTCTTTCTACAATAATTAATTGTGTACAAGCCACTTTGATTTATAAGGTACTTTTCTCTTTTTAATCTCTTCCAATATCTTTGTTTATTTTATTGAATTAACGCATTTTATATTGAAATAGCGGCCAGAATACATAGTAATTTTCATTTTTTCTTTTAGGTTTCCGCCATCTTCATTATTCGACAAGCAGCGTTATACTATATACTACCATACTACGTTACTTCCTGAAATCGTTCTGGCTATTGTCTCAGTTGTGTGCTAGTTTTAAATTGTTCAAGTGTATTGCACGCGGAATCCCCTTCACTTCAATCTTGACGTTTTGATTCTGCAAAATTTCTAACACTTTATGCGATCCTGTATATTGATCAGAAAATTTTCCTTTGCTAGGTTCCTTTAGTAGGTATACCAGATCTCCTATTTTGAAATTTTGCGGGTTGATTTGTCTGTCGTAATATTCCTTTGATTTTAACTTGGATTTCATCAAATTTTCTCTTGGCATTGGCTCTTGGCACGGTGTTGATTTTATTGAACAGGTCTCTGAGATATTCCGCATTTGTTGGTTCTATATCCTCTTCGATTATCATTTCACCAGTGGGTTCTCTGGTCAAGTGCTCAAAAACTAATTCGTGCGGGGAGAATTTCGTTCCTTCGTGTACAGAGGTATTATAAGAAAACATGGCTAATTCCACCCATTTGTCTCAGTTTCTGGAATTTTCGATGTATAACTTGAGATATTCGGTTAACACGTGGTGAGATCTTTCAATTGAACCGTTGCTTTGTGAATGGTATGCCGACGTGGTGTAATTGTTTGATGCGAAATTTCTTTGCTACTTTCTTCATTAGCGAAGATGTAAAGTTCGGTCCCTGGTCGGTAAGAATGGCTCTCGGTGATCCGAATTGGCAAATGAATCGTTTTACGAAAACGTCCGCTATCTCAGCTGAAGAGATCCCTTCCATCGGAATCCCGATCGAATACTTTGTCAATAAATTTTGAATAGTTAATATATATTCATTTCTCTTTTGTGTCTTTGGCAATGAACCGATGATATCCGTACTAATTTTGTCGAAAGCTTTACCTGGTGTGTCTGTGAGCACCATCGGTTGCTTCGTCTTGTTAGTTTCTTTAACTGGCATTCTCTACAGGTTCTTACATATTCTTGAATCTCTTTCTTCATGTTTTCCCAGTAATAGTGTCCCGCTACGTATGATTCGTGTTTCTCTCGTATTATGTTGCTTCGCGCTTCCACTGGTGGGGTGATTACTTCCCCAGTGCAGATGATGATAGTTATGGTTTTTTTCCATAAATACTTCCTTCAATTTCCTGATTGTGTGTTGCCAGGGTATTTCTTCCATATTTCCTTTGCTAATGCTAAAGGACATTAATTGTTTTTCGTTTACTACGTCCAGTAAGGATCTCAATGAATTTAATAAATTTTCTGGCATTATAGGAATATTTCGGTCTTCCTTTACAAGTAGGGGTACGATGTATTTTCCGGATTCTTGATTCAATCTTGCTCTTCCCAACATTAGATCTTCATAATGCGGCAGTTTCCCTGCTTCCTTCATTTTTAAAGCTCCTTTATCTATCGGAGCGCCCTGTATATCGACGAATATCACTTTATGATCATTCACTCTCGTAACTGAATCTCGTGTTTCCGAAATTTTTAGTTCTGCAAGTATCATAGATCTCGCGTCTTCTCCTCATTGCCGTGTTGGTTCAGAGTCTGCCGTAGAAGGCTCTTCTTCACTTGTTGTTCCTATGTACTCTATTTCTTGATCGGCTACTTCCTTGCCTGTGTTTACATCGATTTCGATAATGCTTGGTCAAAATATTTTACGGATGTTTCTTCTATGGTGAGATGCTTTCGAGTAAAGGCTTTTCCTTGTTTTCTCGGATCATAGA
The DNA here is from genome assembly GCF_011952255.1 of Bombus vosnesenskii. NCBI lineage: Eukaryota > Metazoa > Arthropoda > Insecta > Hymenoptera > Apidae > Bombus > Bombus vosnesenskii. Next base: position 28,885 of record NW_022883821.1, read on the forward strand.
ACTGAGGCAAGACGCGTGGTTTAGCTTCAAATATGGGAGAGTCCTCGGTTGAGGTATCCAATTGAAATCTATTTAAATGTGGATATCGATCTGGCGAGTCTTCTTCTCGCTTCCTGATTGGCAGGCACACCCCTGGGTTTCTAGACGATGCACCTGCGTTTGCATTTCTTCGTCCTTCTTTGTATTGGATATCGAACAGGAAGTCTGATAATTTCAGTTTCCATTTCCAAATTCTCGACGTGGGATCCTTAATAGAATTCATCCATACTAACGGTTTGTGGTCTGTTACTATAGTAAATTTCCTACCATACAGGTATGGTCTGAAATGCATCGGGCAGTAGACGATTGCTAGACATTCTTTTTCTATGGTAGAATAGTTTTGTTTTGCGGGGATTAGTAGTCTAGAGGCATACGCGAATGGCTAGTCCTTCCCAATCGGTTCCTGACTCAATACTCCGCCTATTGCGTATCCTGATGCGTTTGTCGTGAGCTTGAAGGGTTTGGAAAAATCCGGATATTAGTCCGACTCTTGGTGATTCTTGGTCGATACTCCTTGTATTTTCTTTTCTTTTTGGTCTTGAAATTTTTTATCCTCTGCTTGTTTCTTCGCGTGGCTGCAGGATGGGTTTCCCATAGTATTTAATGGTTGTTTCTTTGGTTTTACAGCCAGCATTGCATTCATTCTGTTCCTCGCTGTAGGTACTGGTCTTCTTGTCGCTGCCTGTGCTCTTGGGCGATTCGGAGTATGGTTCCTTTGAGGCTCGCCCCGTTCTCCCGAAGGACGTTTCCCGATTGTCCCGATGCATAGGGTACGATTAACCCCAGCGTTTACTTGGGCTTTGAATTTGTAACAATCTTTTACTAAATGCCCAGGTTTTTTGCAATAGTTATAGGTTATCGTATTTTGTCTCGGAGCGTTTGGGTGATTCTGCGATGGCGGTACAAATCTTCGATCCTGGTGGTTGTTCCCGATGTTGTTATTATTGTTCAGGGGACGAGCGTTGTTACGGTTGTAATTGTTCGGGGGTGTCGGACGTTGGTATCGCGTTCTGTTGTTTTCTCGTTTCAATTCTTGTGTTGCTTTCACGGCTTGGCGGTACGCGCCGTCTAGGGATTGGTATCCTGCTACTTTTACTCGCAAATACATCTCATTTGGGAACCCCTTAACAAAATCCTTCCTTGTGTCCCAATCTATCGTATCTTGGACATCTTGGGATATCTCGCATCTTTCCCCATCCATTATCGCCAGCCTGAGATCTCTGACGCGGTCCATATAATCTAATATATCTTTTCCCCAGTCGTTGAAACACTGTTGCTAATTTACCTATATATTTGTTAACAGTTTTTCCTGGGCCGATCATATCTTTTAATTTATTCCCGAAATCGTTTAGACTTCCTACCTCGCTGTCTTCTACGGCGAGAAACGCGTGTCCGCGAAGCTTATTCATTAATAATTCTACCAACTGAGGCTCTTGATGCCTTGGAACCATATTTCGCGCTCACTCGCACTCCCTTAAAAATTTGAATACAGACGGTCGGTGTCCGTCGAACACTGGTACCGACTCGATCGCGCCTTTAACTTAATCGGTCAATCTCGTCTCTCGGCGGTAATGCAGGTATCTCGGTTTCGTTTGTTGCCCTACTTGTACGCACGTCTTCTTCTAATTTAGCAAGTCTTAGGTTTATGTCGGTTAACACGCGAAAATTTTCATCCTATGTTTTCAATTTTTCTGACAATGTCAAGAGCGTATTCTCATTCACTGAGTCTCGTGCGGTCGCCATATTTTCTATTTACATTTTGTCGATAACCGTAAGAACTTTAAAAATATGGAGCGTATCCCACCGCTGGCACCAAAAAATTTTATATTGTTACGTTCTCAATGATTTGAAATCTAGATTCGAAATTTCCGATTGATACGGTAGTTGCTGCCACCAGAAATAGTCTAAGGACTATTTCAAAATATTTTTTTCTTTTCTTTTGTATTGTTATTATTAGGGGTGCTGATGTAACTTGCGACTAGTAGGAGTTAACGGAATTGGCTCGCCAGAAGCGCAGCGCAATCTCGAGTTAATCTAAGCGTCGCACTCTGTAACAATTCGAATGAAATCTCAGACATGTCTCGCCTACTCGAAGCGCAGTCCTGCCTGAAGGATTCCAAATCGTTGTATTCTCTTGATCTTTATTCAATAACTTATATGCATATGGATAGCGTTAACTAGCGTTGACGTAACTGGCAAATAAGTTCCACGTTTCAGCTAACCTGCTATGTGCAGGAGTACCGGCACGGGAGAGGATTAAAGTTGTTGAAATAAATAATCGTTTTCGATATACAAGGTTTATTTGATTCGAATGACTTATATTAATAATATGCTAAAGATTTGTTCGAATATTATCTGAATACAGACTTTATTTCTATGGCGAGTGTGATACAACCTCAGATTTATCGGAGGGGAGGATATAAAATTAAAGCTCCTACCACGACTGTAGGTGTATGGTGGATCGCTCTTGGATATTTAATTCGTTGGTTGCTGGTATCTTGACAACTTATTTCGGCACAACGGTCGCCGCGATTAACACTTATAAAATTTTTACAAACTCGATTTCGACTAAGACCAACTGGTTGATTAGTAATTGGCAATTGATCGACGGGTTGATGGTATAACTCTTCGATTGACAAAATGACAACTCTAAACTCGACTCTGAATGAACTTCTTCAATTATACAATGACTTTAATTATACAAATGTAAAACTTGATTTGATTGTAAAGAAACACGGCAATAGACGGACAGCGTGACGGTGATGGTAAAGATAGTAACTTTGAAAATTAGATACTTGATAAACTTTTAATTGTACAATGTTAAACACGTGATTTGATTGTAAAGAAACACGACGATATACTGACAGCGTGACGGTGACGATAAAGATAGTAACCAACTCGCCTTATGTCACTACGCTTATTTATATCTAAGTCTACCATGGGATAATTGTCACGTGACAGATTGCTCCTATGGGAATCGCAACGCTACAGTCTAAGCTTCCCACCGATCCTATGTGAGAGGATGTTGCTGCTGCTATTATTTATCTTTTGCTGAAGTTTCGTCTGCGATGCTTCTAGAACCTTCTATGCTGATGCTGGTGGGAACGTTCAAGATACCTCCGGCACGTGTAACGACTTGTCCTTGCTGAAGATGCTTTTGGAACCTTCCATGCTGATGTTAGTGGGAGCATCCAAGATACCTGCGGCACGTGCGACGTCTTATCTTGGCCGCTGTTTCGTCTGTCCGGCTATCTTAATGATGCCATGTCTTAATCTCGTAGTTTCCGACCGACACTATGTGAGCAAATGTCCCCTGACCATCACGCAGAATGTCGTGGTGGGCGGTCGCGCATGCAGCGCAGTGCGCGCCTGCGGTTGTCCCATTGATCCGCCGATTTCTTGATCGTGCAGCACGCGTTGTTCGTGCTCTTCAATAAAGTCTTCCTCCTCTGAGTATTTGTGTGCGAGCTTCGTTTACTATTGTTGAGGGTGGTGTGAAGTGGATAAGTTTCGCGTACGTTCGTTTTATACGCATTCCGGTTTTCTTGAATTATGAACACTGAGGCGACTATGTCTTTGGCATCTGATCCAGTTGTAGAAGTATGTAATTTTACATTCTGAATTTGTCTTTTGCTCGCTTTTTGGTAGATATTTATATGTGTCCTCTTCTAGCGCAAGAAGAAGGAGAGGGAGAGAAAATCACGTAAGAGATACGTGAATGGTTCACGAAGACGATACAGATGACTGTGCGAAGATTCGCCTTCCTGAAGAGAAGTCCTGGATGATCATTTGCGTCATCATTTTTCTAGTCAGGGAAGAATTTCCCCTGTTGTACGTTCTTGGTGTATGGACAAGATTCGCGAAATGTATCCTGACGTTTCATGTGTTGATTTTGATTTTGTTTGACAATAATATTTTGTTTATCTATATATCTACATGTGCATATGTGTGTTAATGCACTCAGGTGTATCCATATTTGTTAATTTGTTAGTTAGTAATGCAATTTTCATATATTTTATACTCCATAGTTGTAAATTTCGTATATTTTATATGTTCCATAGTATATATGTCGGGTTTACATTAGAATTAGGGTTAGGGGCGTGAAACGAATCTTCGTTTGGGTTACACGTTGTCGTTATGCAATAGAGAAGACATTGACTAGTGCAAATACGATTGTTATAGACCCGGACAAGTAACCGTGGTAGTTAGGTACTCGAGAAACTAATGACAATGATCCTAGGTTCAATAACGAATCCGCGGTCGACGGGATGATAGATGAACGTACTCACAAAATCTAAGTCGGCCGCGTAATATTCACTGGTCGTAAAGAGTTACTCCTTTCATCAATGAGATCGCGAGCGAGAATGCCTCTCCCGTCCCGATGATGCCACAGAGGAAAACTATAATGGGGCGTGTCTAAGGATACGAGATCATCGGATTCGTCGAGAAAAGCCTTCGTTCAGAAAGTAAGGGAAATTGGCGTTGCCGGTAATTGGTCAATCTCCATACCGGTGGTTAGAAAAGGATGCTAGCTGCCCTCGAGGGAAAGTTGCTAGTGGGAGACGCCGCTCGTTGAAAAATAGGTCTCCCCTATTTTCCCGTAGTTGGGACAAAGACTGTTTGTCTGTTTGAAGGACTTTAGTTGACTAAATCTTAAGATTTATAACGGGCCCTCGAGCTAGCTGAACATGTACTGCGGAGACGCATCGACATCTGGCAATCATCTTACTCGAAGAATAAGGCCTGCGTGTGGCGAGCCACGGGACAGAAACCATTGGAATGTTTACTGTCGCGTGTCGCCACGAATATTTCTTTTAAGGAGAGCTATAGAATTACTCCATACCTTTGTTAGACAAAGCGTTCATCCCGTAACCGCGGCTACGTTCGGCGACTGACTGTCGCCTCGAGCCCAAGCTCATTATCACAACTCTCGAACAATTACAATCGGATTGAATAACTACAATGTTTCAATTACAGACTCCGGTAAGAACACCGGAGCCATTGGAATTTTGGATAATCCCGCAACATTGTAACCTAGAGTCTACTATAGCTGTAATTGAACAATTGTAGTTATTCAATCTACGCGTGACTTTCTAAGACTGACTCTTATGATTTTACTTTTGATCGGATCCGATTACTTTCTTTTGTCATCCCTCAACATCCCCGCCGTCCATGCATTTGCTAGGTGTCCGCGATCGTTGCCACGTGCTCTTTCTTCTAGAACCTTCGGTGGAAGGACCGTTGGGATGCTGATGGTTCATTAGGCACTGCAGCGATATACATTGTCGTCGAGTGCCGCCACATCTTTATCTCTATCGTCAGTCCATCGGATTTGAAGTATGCCGGTCGTGACACGAGCACGAAGTAACTTTTACATACAATACATACATACAATAAATACATACAATAATTATATACACTAAAATAAATACAAAATAATATTATTCCCACTTCAATTATACGCCATCTACTAAAATAAAGTTACAATTAATTAACAGATAAATAATTAATTCGGTAATAATAAAAGTCACTATATACTAAGGACATTTTCTAGCGGCCATTTTGAAAGTAATGCTGATCAACACGTGTATGTAGTAACTTTTATACGTTGCAAAATAAGTTATATTTTCGATGAAGAAATAAATATTTAATAAGATGATATTACAAATGGAAGATAGTAACGAGGAAAAAATAAATAATAATTAGTACAATATAATACATCATTATTATATGGTAACAGGAATATTAGAAATTAATAGAAATTAACCAGGAGAAACAAACCATAAATTAAAACTTTGCAACTAGTTACAATTAACTATTAAATCATTAACTATTCATGGTTGATGAACTAACGATAAAATAATAAATAATAATTAACATAATATAATACATTATTATATTGTAACAAGAATATTAAGCATTAATAGAAATCAGCCATGAGAAATGAAAAATAAATCAAAATTTTGCAACTAACTGCAATTATCTTTCCTTTTTTTTTTAAGGGAACTCCTCGCGGACCGCCTCGATCGGCCTAAATTTGTCTGGAGGATACGGTAGAACTTATTGTACTAAATCCATAGCCTCCTCCCAGCCATCTACCGCTTTGGCAGTGCTTCCTCCGACTAGATGCTGGCTAGCCGCGTTGTCACCCTGCCTTACAGCCCCGGCGAGTTCTCGCCCGTTCTTCCTTGTCTTGGAGGGTCTGCACGCCGCCCCGCCCATACGGTGGGCAGCAGGTGCACCTAGAGATTCACACAAGGGGCACTTGTGTGTCGAGGAAGAGCAGCCTCTGGCACGGTGGCCGGATTCGCCACACTTGTAACACAGGTGTGACCGATTCACCGTGGGCACGCACGTCGCCCTGACATGTCCAAGCTCCAAACATTTGAAGCACTGCAAGGGCCTCATCCCGATGGCTTCGTCTCTTCCAGTGGACCAGCCCAGGGCGATCATTCTTGCCTGGGAAAGCTTGCACGCTCCGGCCAATGGGCAACGCACCCAGGCCAAGCTAAGGCCGCTTCTGGAGGTGCTGATCTCCCCGACTTGACCTCCACAATACCACATCCCGCGGCCAGCGCCAGGGCGACCCGCAGCTCTTCCTTATCTACGGACACATCAAACCCGACCATACGCAGCTCCGCCATCCTGACTAGAGCCGCGACCTCGACCGTGGCCGGGTCCGAGATCTGTGCAAGATGCGTAGCGAGTGTAACGTCAATTTATATTAAAGGCCACAGCGTACCCTCAATTACCCCAGGGATCCACCATAAACTTAAACTTTTAGTTTATTATTTTTGTGTTATCTGTTTATGGATGGTCCTTGAAACAGCCCTTATGTTGTTATACGTCCTTACTATTTACGGGGAAAGCAGTTAGTTACCTAATGGGAAAACCCCAATACTTGACTAACGAAAAAGCTGATTTTTCCCATAAACAATATTATTAACATGACCTATAACCAATTGGCATCGTGGATCGTTACCCTCACTTTTCCTAACGGAAGGTGCGAACAGCGAATCCGCGTTGTTATTAAAAAGGGCGCACCCACACGGAGCTTTCCTCCCTAATGAAACGAGAACACCTAGGGGAGAAATAGACAAAACCATCGGACAGTGAACATCTCTCCAATCTGTGTAAACTTGTGCTGTGAAATAAAGACAATAGTTGTGGTACGACTCAGCTATTTTTATTTCATCAACCAACCCCTAAGTTTACGTGACACCAGCGTCTGTAGAAGAAGTAGCTGACTTGACCCTCCTGAGGCCTTAGGAGAAGTAAGGTACGGTGACGATGCTATGTCGGAGGAAAGCTAGCGATGGGTGTGTCTAGCGCACGGGACCATCGGATTTGTTCATGTCATTTTAGATACACCACTGCAATTCTTGCAAATAGTTTTAATAATTTTTCTTATATGTAAAGGATAGAAAAAAAGTAAGTGTAAAAACCATTATAATGCAATACCATCATTGGACTGATGGCGATTTGTAAAAACAAGTCCGTGGAAAGTTTGTTTGCACCTTAAAATTCAAGATCAAATTTTTCTATCGCATCGTATAGTACCCATCATAGGGAACAAAAGTTTTAAAGCAACTATAGATCGTAACGCAACCATTCTCTTAGGACAGAGTGTTACAGTTTTATTAATGCTATACAGGTTGGCTACAGATGTAAAAAGTTTTTGAGAGCTGATTCTTGGAGCCAAAATAAGATGAAACGCGAGTGAACCACTTTACACGAACGAATCACCCTAAACAGCGGGATGCACGGACATATATGAGATTAATTTTACATGAATATAGAAAACCGATTCATTACTCGCCTTTTCCATCATTTAACTTAATCGTCACGTTTCATAGCACAAGAGCTACAAAGCAGTAATCAGAGGTCTACACCCTAAAACAAATACAAACAAAATATGCGAGGAATTGGCCAAGATCGGACACCAGGTAAGAACGAACAACAACATAACCAGATTTGACACTAAGCAACCACTATTTATAATAGATCTAGAACCGAAAAGCAATAACAAAGAGATATTTGAAATTAAAAAAATCTCAAACACAATAATCACAGTCGAGCCACCTAGACACAAAAAAGACATACCACAATGCATGCGGTGTCAACAATACGGACACACAAAAAACTACTGCAACAGAAACACGGTGTGCGTCAAATGCGCAGGGAAGCACCTAACAGTGAACTGCCCACACTCGGGAAAAATAAACGACGTAAAATGTCACAATTGCGGTGGAAATCACCCAGCCAGCTACAAAGGCTGCGTAGTCAGAAAAAAACTACAAAGCAAACTTTTCCCGCCGATTCGAAACAGGACACACAACAATCTCCACACGCAAAAGGACAACGCGAAATCTATGCCAACACCAAATACACAGTACGTAATGAACAATAACCACACCAACACCAACACCGTTAGAAACCGAAGCTACGCGCAAGTAGTCAACCGGTCGTCATCCTCAGATAATCAAGAACAGAACAACCACAGCAACGACGCTACAGAAATCAAAGAGCTAATAAAACATTCCATAAAAAACACCGATATACTCACAAAAATGATAAGCGACCAAAACGAACTCCTCAGACAGCAAACACAGCAGATAACAGTCATGTTACAATTAGTTACTAACATGATGAGCAAAAAATAAAAATGGACACGCTTAAAATAGCAGCCTGAACCTCTAACGGCCTACAACAAAGGGCCCTAGAAACTAAAACATTCCTGCACAGCAATAACATCGATATACTACTCGTCTCAGAAACACACCTCACAATAAAAAGCTACATAAAAATACCACACTACACCATATACGACACCAAGCATCCCTCAGGGAAAGCACACGGAGGGACGGCAGTAGTAATAAAAAACGACATTAAACACCACCTACACAGCCAGGTCAGTACGGAACATATACAAGCAACCACCGTTACCGTACAGACTAACACCAACAAACTGCAGTTGTCAGCAGTATACGCACCGCCGCGACACAAAATCACGACGCAAATGTGGGAAGACTACTTCCGACACTTAGGTGACAAGTATGTCGGAGATGAAAGAACACCGGAGTTTTTGGAATTTCGGATAATCCCGCAACATTGTAACCTAGAGTCTACTAACCTAGAGCTGTAACTGAACAATTGTAGTTATTCAATCCGATTGGAATTGTTCGAGAGTTGTGATAATGAGCTTGGGCTCGAGGCGACAGTCAGTCGCCGAACGTAGCCGCGGTCACGGGATGAACGCTTTGTCTAACAAAGGTATGGAGTAATCCTATAGCTCTCCTTAAAAGAAATATTCGTGGCGACACGCGACAGTAAACATTCCAACGGTTTCTGTCCCGTGGCTCGCCACACGCAGGCCTTATTCTTCGAGTAAGATGATTGCCAGATGTCGATGCGTCTCCGCAGTACATGTTCAGCTAGCTCGAGGGCCCGTTATAAATCTTAAGATTTAGTCAACTAAAGTCCTTCAAACAGACAAACAGTCTTTGTCCCAATTACGGGAAAATAGGGGAGACCTATTTTTCAACGAGCGGCGTCTCCCACTAGCAACTTTCCCTCGAGGGCAGCTAGCATCCTTTTCTAACCACCGGTATGGAGATTGACCAATTACCGGCAACGCCAATTTCCCTTACTTTCTGAACGAAGGCTTTTCTCGACGAATCCGATGATCTCGTATCCTTAGACACGCCCCATTATAGTTTTCCTCTGTGGCATCATCGGGACGGGAAAGGCATTCTCGCTCGCGATCTCATTGATGAAAGGAGTAACTCTTTACGACCAGTGAATATTACGCGTCCGACTTAGATTTTGTGAGTACGTTCATCTATCATCCCGTCGACCGCGGATTCGTTATTGAACCTAGGATCATTGTCATTAGTTTCTCGAGTACCTAACTACCACGGTTACTTGTGCGGTTCTATAATAACCGTATTTGCACTAGTCAATGTCTTCTCTATTGCATAACGACAACGTGTAACCCAAACGAAGATTCGTTTCACGTCCCTAACCCTAATTCGAATGTAAACCCGACAAGTATATTGCAGCGGGAGACTATAACTTAAAGCACACACTATCGGGATCAAGAATCACCACACCTCGAGGCAGAACCTTGGAAAAATACGTCAGAAATTATAATCGCAACATATTATCCACAGGAAGACCGACATACTGACCGACAGACCTGAGCAAAATACCTGACCTGCTAGACTTTGCAGTTACAAAGGGACTAAACGTAAATAAACTAAACATAGCACCCAGCCTCGAGATTAGCTCCGACCATACGCCCATAATAATTACATACAGAAACAAACCAATACTTTACAACAGCACAGAGAAGCTATGCAATAAAACCACCAAATGGCAAACATTCAAAGAAATAATAGAGAGCAAAATCAGCTGCAACATCCCACTGAAAACACCTGAACATATCGATCAAGCAGTAACAACACTCACAGAAACTATCCAAGAAGCAGCAAGGGCAACCACTATACCTGAAACAACCAACAGACAAACAAAAACAGTTCCACTAGACATCCTCGAAAAAATTAGAAAAAGAAGAAAAGCGAAAGCAAAATGGCAAAAACACAGAACAAAAGAAAACAAAAAACACCTAAACAAACTCACAAAAGAAACAAAAAACAAAATAAAAGAGCTCAACAACAACGAGTTCACAAAGTTCATCGAGTCACTATCTGCTCACGAGAACTACAACTACTCCGTGTGGAAAGCCACAAAAAGAATAAAGAAGACAACAAAAACGATACCAGCAATCAGAAGAGCAGACAACACATGGGCAAGAAGCAACGAAGAGCAAGCTGAAGAATTTTCCAACCACCTATGCAACACATTCACCCCACACAACATCAACAACAGCAATCACAATAGTCATACGGACGAGGACGCGCTAACTCCTAGTACACCAACTGACAATCACTACACCATACAAAGCAATCAGCAAGCAACAGCACAAGAAATCAGAAACATAATTGAGAAAACAAAAAACAATAAAACACCAGGAATCGACCTAATTAACGGCAAAATCCTGAAAAACCTTCCGCCAAAAGCGATAAGACAAATCACAATAATAGTAAACGCAATACTAAGAATACAATACTTTCCAAAAGCTTGGAAACTGGCACAAATCATAATGATACCTAAACCAGGCAAGGACCCACAAGAAACCAAGTCCTACCAACCAATCTCACTACTCCCGGTGTTCTCCAAGATACTAGAGAAAATAATCTACGACCGGATAAAACCAATAATAGAGAAGAACCAGTTAATACCGGATCACCAATTCGGATTCAGAAACAAACACTCCACAATAGAACAAACGCACAGACTCGTCAACGAAATCCTACAGGCGCTGGAAACAAAACAATACTGTACAGCCCTCTTTATGGACATAGAGAAAGCATTTGACAAAATAAACCACGTAAGCCTACTACAATCAATCAGGAAACAGTTCCCGGGGCAGATATACCAACTAATCAAATCATACCTAAGCAGCAGAAGCTTCATAGTAAAAAACAAAAACACACACTCGGAAGCTAAAGAAATCAAGGCAGGAGTTCCGCAAGGAAGCGTCCTAGGACCAATTTTATACACATTATACACGGCCAACATACCAACAACTAACAACAGCAAAATACTGACATTCGCGGACGACACAGCTGTACTAGTCAGGCACACTAACCCTGCAGCAGCAGTTACATTACTACAAGAACATATCACAAAAATAGAAAAGTGGCTCCAAGCAAAACAAATTAAAGCAAACCCCGAAAAATGCAAACACATTACATTCACACTGCGAAAACAGATACCACCAAACATCTTTCTTAACGGCACAGACATAATACAAACAAGGCAAGTCAAATACCTAGGACTCCACTTAGATACACGACTCACATAGAAACAGCATATTAAAGCAACAATAGACAAAATACAGATGGCAAGGAGACAAATCGTACTGGCTAACAAGTCGAAAATCCAAACTAAGCATAGAAAATAAACTAAAAATATATAAAATGGTTATAAATCACCAATCACCAATGGTCATAAATGGTCACCAATCTGGACGTACGGAATAGCACTATGGGGAACAGCAGCAATGAGCCATATAATCAAAATAGAGGTAACGCAATCGAAAATACTCAGAACAATAGTAAACGCGCCATGGTACGTTAGGAACGAGGACGTTCGGAAAGACCTGGGAATACAAACGGTCAAGGAGGAGATTAACAAAAGTGCAAGAAGGTACAGAGAAAGAATAACAACGCACCCAAACCGTCTGGCAGCGGAAACGGTTGACACACCAAGCATAAAAAGAAGATTAAAAAGGAAACACCGAACAGATCTCACAAAGGACATAACCTAACAAACACGATGATGGTACCCCGCTGAGGGTAACCACCCACATGTTATATTAGCATACGGCTATAATATTTTACCAAATGTCCTACTGGACAAATTGTAAAATTGTAAAATAAATTAAAAAAAAAACGTTTCATAGCAGCTACCTTAATATTTGCTTACAAGGATGGACACTTTTTTCTGAAGATAATTTCGCACATTGTTAGCGCCATTGCGTAAATTTGCGTCTACTATAACGATATCCTAATTATCAGCGCGATATGATTATTGGCTGAATACTTTTTCGTATATGATAAATATCGGTAAATTCTAAATCAAAGTGATAAAGAAACAGATGAATTTCTTGTCGGGAAAAGTGTATCATGTAAATAAATAATTATATTTCGACTTTATACGCAAAGTCGTCGCTATTGCATATTCATTCTTAACACAAAAAGTATTAAACAGTTCTACATGCCAGACCAAAGAATAATATGGATCACGATATAGCGAAGTCATAACAGTTGGGCAGAAAACTACAAATGTTTCGACAGGACGGCTACTTTACTTATCTTTAGGACAGTGAGGTAGCGGTATCAATCGGCGTTGCCGTGTCCATGTAAATACATGTTCGCTATATCTAGATTACTTATGCAATTGATTCTTGAACTTTGATTATTATGACACCTGTTAATCGTAGTGCATATTGAAGTGGATATACTTTTTATCTTATATAGTTTCATCAATTTTCTCTGTTTCTTCTTTCGTAGAGTTAACCGATTTGGCAAATAAGTGGTTGAATTACGTAAATATGTAGTAAATTTACAGAAGTAATATGATATCAAGTTGCTTGAAAGTTGCTCAGAAAATTCTATTAATCTGAACTAAAATGATAAATTGATTGTTAGCTAACTTAATACATTTATCACGAAATCTGAAAAACGGGTGTTTCAAAAATTTAATATGATATTACAATTGTTTTCCGAAATAGTGTTCCGAATAGTGTTTGGGACGAGACACTATGAGAATCGCGTAATGAATATTACAGGTCAGAAGAAAGCGTTTCTTATGTTACATAACATCAATGGTATCAATGTCGCTTGATGTCGTACTTTGAAAGGCACTTCTGCATGAATAATGCTAATGTATGTTAATATTTCAATGATATATGTATGTAAATATGAAGGAAATGTTAATCATCCAATGGAATTATGATATAAACTAGAGGTGGATTAGAACCTAAGTTTTCAATTCTCGAAACTTACGAAACTTACGAAATTTAAAATTCGAAATGATTTTGTTTTGTAAGGAGATTATTTTGCTTTAAGAACTGAGGTCAATCTTTTTGCATAAATCTTTATTAAACAAAACACAGACAAAAACATAACAGTATACTAAAATATCTAATACATATTTTAGTTCAAGAACATTAACATTTGAAAAGTGTTTGAAAAAAGACATTTTTTTGATACGTTTTAAAAATTTGGATACTATGCATTATCATCCCAGAACTTAAAGATGTTAGTAGCGAGCAGAAGGAGTAAATCATCTGTTCACGCTGCGAACGATTTTTTATTTATTTTGTACTTTTTCTTACTTAGGGTTTGAGAGTTTTGAATTCTCGAAACTCAAAACTTTAAGCTTTGCAGCGTTTCGAGGCTGTGACGTGTTTCAAGAAACTCTTTCCTAATATAAGACCATACATAGCATGGTTTTCGTTGTAATAAATGAAATATTATGTGCAACCTATACATGGAGATCTATATGCGTGCTCACTAGAAAAGAAATAAGGTCACCGTATCCGGAGACAAAGTCACGTATACTGATTAACGTAATACATTAACAATAAATACGTCAGTACCCCACTATTTGTATCAATTGCGAAAGTAGACATCTACTCGCTCAGTTTATCGGTTCTAGTAGTACAGAATATCGGTCTTAGTGCTTCGGTTAATTCTAGTCGTAATAAATTATTTAGATCAAGACCATCGTTATTGACTTAATCTGTAACATTGCTGTTCTGAATCACCAAAAATATATTATAATTATCTATTATTACACCCTATGTTGCAATTTTTCCACCTGTAACAGGATAAATATTAATTGATATAAGTCTTCATTAGTAAATCATTTCTTTTGAAGCTTGCAGATGTCAACTTCCTTTTTTTTAAATTAAGCATGAAAGACGTAATATAGCTAATTATTGAAAATATTTTCACCATAATTCTGTAACTATGCAGAATTATTGTATAGTAGCTACGATAATACGTCCTTGTTGTCTGTTTTATTTCTTGTAATTCATACATGTTTTGCTTCATGTGGCGATATATATCGCAATAAGAGTATCATAGACATCGATTGATCATTTTCATCTATGGAAACGTTCAGACTACGATTGTTATAAAATACAGTATCTCGATATTGGTCTTCGGCATTCTCGGTTGGTCAGCTGTCGATGATATTTTTACACCCATATTAGTATTCACGCGGCAACTGCAGTGTCATTTAGTTCATTCGTTGCTAGATTGCGGATTTTTATGCATTTTTATATTTTTTGAACATGATTAAAGAAATGGAATTTAAGTAAAAATTGGTTTCATCTAACAAATATTGGAATAAATTTACTTTGGCTATTTTCTGTACTTTTGCATATTCTATGAATTTTGCGAATGTTTGTATCATCAAATTTCCGCAATCTACTCATCACAGTACCGCACAAAATTATTCAGTATGTAGAGTAATAATTTGACAATAAAGAATTTACTAAAATCGCATTGTTCAGATAGTATTTGGAATGATTATCCCTTTTTTCTTGGATGCTATTAATTGGACAAGCCCAATACTTCCTATTTACTTTCTTTTTTTTATAGTAGCTCTTTTGTATATAATCTGAATGCATGGAGCTGATTTCATCTATTTTCCTAAAACAGTTTTCGTTAAAAATCATGTTTCATAGACAAGGTATTACTAATAGGAAAATAAATGAACAATACTTTGCGGAATTAATCGGATAGAAGATTAATCAGATCGCATGAGCATCTTATTGATGGGCACGACGAATAAGGTTCAACGTTATCTCGGGTTCGAATCCTAAGTCACTTCAGTTATTTCATCCATAAAACCTTTACTCTAACAATACACTGAATGCCTATACGGTCTACGAACTGTTTTATTTAAACAGACAGACTCGAACAGTAGATAACTATACACACTGCGAAAACAGAATCTTGTTACATATTATTCTGCGAGTTTCTCGAAAACGAGTCATAACTGCAACTACGTATGAATTGTTATTCCAAAAACTACTTATCGAATTGAGTTCACTTTTTCTATAGATTTTAATTAGAGTTTTACATGTTTCAGTAATTTTTCTTTAAAATTGAAAAATTAATTTTGAGCTGAAAATATAAACAAATTATTATTTTATCAATTTTTTAGATAGATGTTTTTTTAACAATATGCGATCATATCCTTTGAAATTTTAGCTACAAAATAATTTCTTTTTTATCATGGGGTTCCTAAAGTCAATATCGAAATGACTGAAGCAATAGAGAAAAATTTTTCATTACTTATCAATCTTTATCATCATTGTTAAATCGTTAGCAATTAGTTTAAGCAAGGTTTCTGATATGGGCACGATTTCGCAGCCATTCTTGAGTTTATGTTTTTATATGTATCGTTGCCATATACGACTTGGGTTATGTTTATAGCCAGAAGAACTTTAATTTCTCAAATATCTCGAAATATTAATATATATATAAAAATATTAATATTTTTGAAATTGCATGTTAATATTTTTTTCGTTTAGAATAACACAAGGAGTCAATTGATGCAAAAAAGTTTTAGGATCCCGTTTAAAAGGGAGGTGTAATTGTACTCTGCAATTGCATCGATTTTTCTGAAAAAAATTGTACTGAACAGTAATAGAGTTTGATAAACAGTACAAAATTTCCCTATACAATTGGTTCTTACCTGCTATAGAAACAGAGTTATGTTTGGCCAAGTTAGTAGATTCACCTTGTATACGCAACCATCTATATAATGTAATGATTACATAACCATTTAGCTTGTCATGATATTTGATTTATAATGCTTTATGTGTAAACTTTTCTGAAGCTTAGGCATAACTAAGTTTTAATACATTTTTGAAACTTAGAGTTGAAGTACCGTAGAAGTACATTTAGGAGATAAGAAAATACATTTATTATTTTTGTTACTTTTATCCACTGCTTTTGTTTACTCCTTTTGCTTATCAGAAATGCTTTGGCAATATGGAGAATCTAAATAGAGAAAATATAGAAAAAATATGATGTTAGGAATGAACGAAGTGACGATGAATATAGTGCAAATGACGATCAAGAAGATATATTAGAATTTTCCTTAATAAAACCGTTTTTAGAAGAACGATTATAAAAAGCAAATTTGTGATATGAATTATTTTTTTTTTATTTATTTATTAAAATTTTTCTGGCGTGGCACAGTGACATGGCTGATTATTTATGATAAGTTAATACTTATTATAGATAAGTATAATTTATAAGTAAGTATTATAAATAAGTAAAAATTAGTTAATTTAGATAACTAATTGAATCTAGCGTTTAGGTCTAGTAGGTAGTGCCTTTTCAGCCTGCGAATCTGGTCCGTCGCTTGATTCCAGTCCAGTGATTAGGGGGTTTCGGTGTTTGTTGACTCTTTTGCTATATCTGTCGCTATATTTTGCTATTTCCTCCTTGACTGTGGGTATCTTGAGGTCGCGGTGTATTGTTTCATTGGTTACATATCAAGGTGCATCAATTAGGGATCTTAGCATTTTCGATTGGAAGCGTTGAAGTATTTCAATGTTGGAGTTACTTGCTGTTCCCCATAGTTGGATTCTGTAGGTCCAGACAGGTTTTATTATGGTCTTGTAGAGGCTAATTTTGTTCTGTGTGCTTAGGTTGGAGCGTCGGCTACTGAGCCAATAGAATTTCTAGAGTTTGTCCTTGAGTTGCTTTGTTTTGTCTGCGATGTGATTTTTCCAAGTTAGCCTCCTGTCCAGGGTCATGCCCAGGTATTTGACTGAGTCCTTGCTAGGAATTATTGTGTTGTTAATGGTGATCTCGGGGCAGGTTTGTTTTCGGTGCGTGAAGGTTACACGTGTGGATTTTTTTCGTTGATTTTGAAGCCCCATTTATGAAATCACTTTTCCATGGAGTCGAGACATCGCTGGAGAGTGGATGAGGCAATTACCGGGTCTGCGTGGGTAGCTAATAGCACTGTGTCGTCTGCAAATGTCGCTATTGTTATCTCGTTTGATATAGGTAAGTCGGCAGTGTAGATGGAGTACAGTAGAGGTCCGAGGACACTACCTTGAGGTATGCCGGATTCTATTGGGAATGTTGCGGAAGTGGCGTCTAGGCATTTAACCATGAATTGTCTATTGGTTAGGTAGGATTTTAGGATGGAGTAGTAGAGGTGAGGTAGGATCTTTTTAAGCTTGTATAGTAGCCCTTCATGCCATACTTTGTCGAATGCCTGTTGGATGTCTAGGAAAACCGCTGAGCAATATTTTTTCTTTTCGAGTGTTCGGCTGATCGTATGAGTTAAGCGGTGGATTTGCTCTACTGTTGAATGTTGTTTTCGGAAGCCGAATTGGTGATCTGGGAGTGTTTTCAAGTTCTCTAGGAGTGGAAGGAGTCGATTCGTGAGCATCTTCTCGAATACTTTAGACAGGGTAGGTAAAAGGCTGATTGGGTGATAGGAGCTGGTTTCGTACATCGGTTTACCGGGTTTGGGGATGAGGGTAATCAATGAGATTTTCCAGGCCTTAGGATAGTGTTCAAGGCGAAGGATAGCATTAAAAATCGATGTGATGAGTGCGATCCCTTTTATGGGAAGTTCCTTGATTGCTTTATTGCCTATTAGGTCGTGCCCTGCTGCTTTCTTGAGGTTTAGGCGACTGATTGTTTCTATAGTCTCTGCAGAAATGAGGGGTTCGATAGGAGGGGACATTTGGAAGGGGGTGTGCAAGTATTCAGTAACGTCCGCGGCAGCTTTGGGGGAATGAAGTTTGAATACTTTAGACAAGTATTTAAGCGGATTGGAGGGATTATTTGTGGGGAGCGCGTGAGTTTCCTGGAGGCCTTCCATAGTGAGTAGTTGGAGTCAGCTGTGTGATATAAATTATAACAAACAATTTTATAAGTGATTGTTGCAAATGCTGAATACACCACACCATTATCATCTACATGGGCATCAGGATAGTGTAAATGCTAATTTTCTCCGAGAGTAGAGAATAAGAAATAAAATAAAATAACAAATAATTGCAGTAACTATTGCAATGTCATTTATTGAATATAGAAATTACATTTGATTTTGTCATCTCTGAAATAAAGAAATCTTTTTATGCTTTCTTCAATCTAGTAGTCGCCCGTGACTGATTGGCAACCCGTAAAGATTCTTTTGATAAGAATGAAACGTTTGATAATTAATATAGATAGCAAGATAGCGTATTGTAATTTCGTATGGACAGATTTCACTTCGTGTATGAACAAGTGCCTGTATGTTGCAAAAGGAATTCACTTTTAACAATTTCTTTAAATAAGTTTTAAGCATTCTTAAAATAGCCTGTGTAGTTTCGACCAATCGCGGGGAGACGCAATCGCGAGGAGAGACGTCAACGGGAATCGTAAATTCCCGTTGCGATTATAGCAATCGACACCACGAATTGATGGATCCCCTGATTTCCGTTGAGATAATAGGGGTGATTCAGTTAGTATAACACTGTGATTCACAGAATTATAAATTATATATTTCCAACACTTAAGTTACACTGTTGAGTAGGTATAAATCGTAGATAACAACTTGTCGCACGAAGATAAGATAGAGATGCACAGTAGAGCAAGGCTCTTATAATTGAATTTAGTGTATTAGTGGACGTAGCACTATAGTATACTTAGTAGAGGAGATGGATGTTCGACAATACCGAGAACCGACTTAGATAGTTTACGTGAATTACGCTCCTCTAGCGTTGTGCTTAGACTTAACCGTTAGGCGTTAGATTTAAACTTAGTAGTTGACTTGGCCCTCCTGATATCGTAGGAGAAATAAGGTACAGTGACGATGCTGTGTCGTAGGAAAGCTAGTGATGGGTGTGTCTAGCGCACTGGACCATCGGATTTGTTCATGACAGTTTTGGTCAGGAAAGTGAGGGCAGTATACATTGCTTCGGATTGGATAAACGAAGGTTGGTGGACTAGGAAGGGTCGTAGTCGCTCTCGATAGAAAGTTGCTATTAGGAAGCATCGTACGTGAGAAAAACTAACTTTCCCTTGTCAAGCCGTAGTAGACAATAGTCTTTAGAAATGATTCGGAAAACAGGTGTTTGTTGGGTCTGAAGGACCTTAGCTAGCAAATTACTGGGATTTATGACGGGTCCTTAAGGCTATTGAGGGTACGTCGTAAGGATGAGCGGACATCTGGTGTCCGGCTGGCCCGCGGTGTATGACCTGGTCTAGGTAGACGGTCGCCCGACGTAACAGCCTGTCACAAAAAAAAATATTTTTATTTCCGTAAGAAGAAGTTTTCCGGCCTATTTGACACTTTTTCATCCTCAGAAATGATAGAACACGACACTAAACTTTGGTCAGCTATTTGAAAAGCATCCTATATGATAGGATGAAATTTCACACATGATGTCTTGAAGGAAAAGAATTTTCTTTTTTTTTTTTTTTATTTAATTCTTTTCATTCACAACTTGTCCAATTTGGACATTTGGTAGAATTTTTTAACTGTTTGATTATCATGTGGGTGACTACCCCCAGCAGGATACCATCTTCGTGTTTGTTAGGTTGTGACCTTTGTGAGGTCTGCTGGGTATTTCCCTTTCAGCTTTCTATCCATGTTTGAGGTGTTGATCGTTTCCGCAGCTAGCCGGTTTGGGTGTGTTCCTAATCTTTCTTTGTATTTTTCTGCATATCTGCTAATATCCTCTTTGACCGTTGGTATTCCCAGATCCTTCCGTATGTCTTCGTTTCTAACGTACCATGGGACGTTTACTATTGTTGTAAGAATTTTTGCTTGTATTGTCTCTATTTTGTTTACATGGCTCATTGCCGCTGCCCCCCCATAGTGGTATTCCGTACGTCCAGATTGGTTTTATGATCGTTTTGTATATTTTTAATTTATTTTCTATGCTTAATTTGGATTTTCGACTTGTTAGCCAATGCATTTGTCTCCTTGTTGTCTGTATTTTGTCTATTATTGATTTAGTATGCTGTTTCCATGTGAGTTGTGTTTCTAGGTGGTCTAGTCCTAGGTATTTGACTTGCCTTGTTTGTGTTATGTGCGTGCCGTTCAGTGGGATGCTTGGTGGTATCTGTTTTCGCAGTGTGAATGTAATGTGGTTGCATTTATCGGAGTTTGCTTTTATTTGTTTAACTTGTAGCCACTTTTCTATTTTTGTGATATGTTCTTGTAGTAATGTGACTGCTGTTACAGGGTTAGTGTGCCTGACTAGTACAGCTGTGTCGTCCGCGAATGTCAGTATTTTGCTATTGGTAGTTGTTGGTATGTTGGTCGTGTATAGTGTGTATAGTGTTGGTCCTAAGACGCTTCCTTGTGGAACCTCTGCCTTGATGTCTTTAACTTCAGAGTATGTGTCCTTGATTTTTATTACGGAGGTTCTGCTGCTTAAGTAAGATTTTATTAATTGGTATATTTGCTGCGGGAATTGTTTCCTAATTTTTTGTAGTAGGATTTTTTGTAGTGGTTTATTTTGTCAAATGCTTTCTCTATGCCCATAAAAAGGGCTGCACAGTATTGTTTGTTTTCTAATACTAGTATTATTTCGTTAATGAGCCTATGCATTTGCTCTATCGTGAAGTGTTTGTTTCTGAATCGAAATTGGTGATCTGGTATTAATTTTTGAAGGAAAAGAATGGCGCTGAATTGTATGTATTGACATCAAGGTGTTTGATTTTACGACAGGAAAATTACGGATGTTTTCCAAAAATCTAATCTAAACATTACGAATCGAGATTTCTAATCTTTTGCAGCAAAGTAAATATGTATATATTTTTATAAAAATGTCAAATCGCGTAGCTTTAAATAGTCTAAGTTAGAAACTCCGCCCTGGAGAACGATTCCTCCTAGTCAAAATATTTACCATATTAAATACGCATCTGCTATTGAGGGAAGCCCACTTTAGAAATCACTCTAGGAATTGTTGACTATTATTTATATCTCTCCTCAGTTTGTTCGTGTCATTCTTTCTTCCTCCTTTTATTTCTTACTTTCTCTCCAAAGTGTGTAACATTGTGCGCAAGTAAACCAGATACAAGTTGCTGTTGGAACGATCATGTATTATCTGTGTACATCCAAACTTTCTCAAATGTCACTTTTATCGAAGTAATTCCACCACAACAAATTAAGAAATTAGAAAATGTTATTTCTCATGCTTTGGTGATTGCGAACCGAAATATTTGTTATCATTTGCCAAAGATAATATGAAAGTTTGCAATTGTAGAACCTGAGGAGAATAAATGGTATGAAAATGCGTTGACTAAGCTAGGAATTTAATTACACGTGTGATAGAGATCTCTATTCAAGTCTATAAATAAATATTTAACCAATATTTAAACATGCAAATAAATAGATAAATAACAACGTATGCTTTTGTTTCGATGCAACGTAAAGATAAATCGTATTAAATTTTTCGGATGTGTTCTCAATTCTTCAAATAACTTAATACTTGAAATGAAGGGGATAGTTGGCAGACCGACCACAATAGAAGTATTCGCTCCTTAACTTTTATTTAAGGTCGAAATTCTGACCCCTTACACTTTGCTCTCAGTCGATACTTATTTAAAAAAAAAGTTGCGATACAACCTTCAATGTGCGTCATCATCTGAAATCGTACGTATTGCATAAATGTAAGTTAAATCGGTAAAAATAGCTCAATCCAAGGTACATGTGTCTACATTAATTCTATTCTATCCATACGTAATAATATAGTGTCAGGAGTGGGATGTTAGACGCTCTACGTCAGTTGCAAATGTTCATTATCCAAGTATACCATTTCTCATTGCCGAGTTACACACGTACGAAGAGAAAGTGCAGAGGTACTTGGATCCGGGAAATATTTCCGTAGAAATAAAAACTGGACTCCAAAGTGTTTCATCGTTTCGAAGAAGTAAAATCGCGTTCAACTGTAAGTAGTAACATTCAAGTATTTTATTTCTTGACAAGAAAATTAACGATTCAGAATTTTTTTGCAAAGTAAATATGAGATGGAAAAGTTCGGACCAACATTCTGCCGAATTGTTAATAAATGTATTAACATTATTCGATCCAAGCTCTTGGGTTCTAGAATCATTTATAATTAAATTAGTACCGGAAGTGAAAAGGATAATTGATGAATTGGTTAGTCGATTATGGTAAATGTAGGGCTATAT
This sequence comes from Bombus vosnesenskii, assembly GCF_011952255.1. NCBI lineage: Eukaryota > Metazoa > Arthropoda > Insecta > Hymenoptera > Apidae > Bombus > Bombus vosnesenskii. The sequence goes on from NW_022883821.1 coordinate 51,726, forward strand.
CTACAATAATCATAAGAACTTCGTATTGTCTAAATTGTATATTATTACGTTTGCGTAAATTTTATCTTTATTCGTTGATACCTTATGCTGCAGCGAAATCTTAGAACTTTGTATTATAATGTTTGGAAACCAGATCGATTTCTTTGTGTGTTAAAGGTTTTAAGATTACCGCCCTCTCTTGAATCATGCTCTCAACTGTTCAACTCTCAGTCGTGAGTCTTTTACTATAGAGGAAGAGACGGTGCGGTCGGGACAATCAGGTTTAAAATTTAATTAATAAACGGTGGTTTGTCATCATCGCATGACATAAACACATACATCTTGCCCTTTTTTTATCATTTTTTTAGTTTTGCGTAGTCGGATATCATTTTATTTTAATATTTATTTTATTTAATCCTTCTTAATACCTTCGAAAATCTATGGGTGAATCTGTTATACTGAAAAAGAAAATGAACACTCTCCCTCCCGGAGATCAGAAATATCGCCTGTCATTTTGTTTTCCTCAAGGTGCTGTATAACCTACAACACTTCCGTGACAGGTACGAATCTCTTGAGAACTGTAAATCGAATTTGAAACCACAATCGGTTAAGTTGTGTTTAAGTTGTAGGGGCAGAAACGCACAAACATATAGACATATATAATATAGAATGATCATCAGAATTACTAGAAATTAGGATTTCCGGGGATTTCTATCCTATATGATAAATTTATTGATAGATGGACCTATTTACAATGGTTTGAACAGGAAACGATGATTATCTAATATGAACCTAATGCAGCAATATAATATAACTACGACAACCAAATGAGTAACTCACAACTGACAATAATTAACAAGCCATAACAACTCGGCAATTAATAATTAACCAATTAGCAACTCGCACGCAACTCTCTCTCGACTCAACTGACGACTTGCAGCTAACTAACTCCACGCAACTAGACTCTCAATTAACAATTGACGATTAATCGTTCTTCTCCCTCAAGCATCCTTTGTCGTCTTTTTATGCCCCCAACACGCACGCGTACCGTAACCGCCCGCGATCGTGACCACTTACGCTTTCTTCCAAGTAACTATTTAACTGAAGGACTGAGGATATATTGATGATCCATTAGGCCCATTGAAGTTTCTCGATCCTTTCGGCTTGTCGGTCGAACACGCTTTTTCGCAACATTGTATATATTTCGTCGGGTCTTTCTTAGATAATCTTTCCACAATACTACATATATGTATATGCATACATCAAGGCACAGCACTATAATTGCATTAGCTGCAATTATTTCGGTACTTATAGATTCTCAGTGATTTACAACAATTTTTTCGAACGTGTAATAATATTCCGATACTGTTGTTACAATAATTAATCATTTACTCTGTTAAAATTGTATATTATCTTGCGCATATTTTTTTGAAAATATTTGATTTCCTGCATTTGAAAAAGCAATGTCAATAATTGTTTTTCTTTCTTTTCAGTAAATTGGCAACAAAGACGAAGACTGTATCTTCTTCCTAAGCTTTTGATAATCAGCAAGTAGAAAAAATATCCAACATGAACAACCTGGGTCATACGCCGCTCACTGTACCAAATTACTCGTATATCTTCGACTTCGAAAAAAACTTCGATTTCTGGGATACTCAAATGTGGTTTAAGGACCAGTTTCCGAACTGTTTTTATTATTGTGGTATCTATGTCGCCCTAATTTTTGCCGGGAAACATTACATGTCAAATAGGCCAAAATACGAATTGAGAGGCATGCTTATTTTGTGGAGTGCACTGCTTGCAATATACTCCATTTTTGGGTTTCTTAGAAGCATGCCGGGTATGTTTCATGTATTAAGGCATCATGGATTTTACCACAGCATCTGTATACCTAGGTAATATCAGTTTTATATTCTACTTCTTAAAATATTTTCAACAAAATATGTAATATCTTGTAAATTATTTAGTAATCAAATATCTATGAAATATAAATTATGTAAATATAAATTCTCATATTTGAAAACATTATCCAAATAAAAATTAAATTTTGGATATTTGTTCAAAGCATTATGCATGAAATGAATTTATAAAAAAAGTTTTGAAGAATGTAACTTGCATCTATTAATTCATCATTCGATTGAGTTTATTTTCGTTATTAAATTCTCATACCAGAATGATGCAATTATTAGAGTTTGGTCATATTTACATACGCAAAATGTAGCGAATTATGTAGGTGGGTCCAGACTTCAAGACAATGATAATTATATGTCATGAACACCACAGCGAGATTCTACTCTCTCGGTTTAGCGAAGATTGACGCAAGAAAGTTGCCACAAAATTGACCTAGACTTTGAAATTCATGCTCAAAAGGACAAATATTTTTTGCTTGCGTCCTATTTTACTCGTCACGACGATGAACTTTAAAAATAAGCATGGTCGCATTTTAATCGTTCATTTGAAGAATGATGCTGTTCTACTTGCTCTTACTGACATTATTAACAATATGTTTATTTCACAGGTAGAAAGTAAATAGTGTGATATTAATGAGGAAACAGGACTTTAAGGTAGCAACTAACTTCATGGTTTCACATTATTCTAAAATTACAGCATGAAAAATGCCTTTCAAACGAGAGATGAATGGTGCAGAAGAGGGTACGATTTCATATTGTTATTTTGCTAGTAATCACGTAAAGGCCACATGAAGGATAATTACGTTTCTTTAAAATAAAATCACATTTCTTTATGCATTAATCGATGCATTACAGGAGATATACATTACATTTGTCACATTGTTTGGAAAGTGTAATTTATTAAAATATGTCTTGAACTAATCGCTTTGTGGCATGAGCAAGTTAATATTTTCGTATAGTAAATAACGTGGTGTATCGACCAACGTATAAAGAAATTTAATTTTATAAAAAAGAAAAAACATATTTGATCTTCATGTGTACTATACGTGTTCTACTGCAAAATAGTAATAACACCAAATGGTGCCTTATTCGGCGTCATGTAACTGCTATATGAAGAGATTTTCTCATGCACTAAGTAATTTTAGAATAATGCGAAATCATAAAGTTGACTTTGTTGTATTTATGATGCGCTATCTCACGTGCTAAGTAATAATAACTCCCTGTTTCCTCAATATTACGTTATTTACATCCTCCCTAACTGTAATATGAATGAAATGAAGACATAATGTGGCCAATGTAATAGCCAATAGAACTTTATCATTTTTCAATAGAACGGATCATTTGCGACATTGGCACTTTTGCAAGGCTAGCCTCCGTGATAAAAAAAAATTGACTTTTGACCTCGACTTGTCTTTGGTCAAAATCAAGATCAAAACTGCGGTAACTTTTTTACGTCAATTATCATTAAACCGAGAATGTAGAATCACGGTATGGTGATCCTAACAGATAATTTTGACTCACCCTGAACAAAAAAATTGATTGAGGCTTTTTTATACAGTGCAAAAGTACAGTACAGTTAAAAAGTTACGAAACTAATGTTATTAAAGATATAACTTTTAAGATAAATGAAATTTTATTATTACTCAACGTATATTCCTTCCCTCACATATAAATTTCAGATTGGTCGTTCAACCGAAAGGTTGGAAGGCATATCATGTAGTGCCTTTTTGAAATTATATTCAGAGTAACTGTCACATTCCACTGAAATGATTCTATATCGTCAAAATGCTGCCCTTCCAGTATCACCTTCAGCTTTGCCATGAACGATTTTCAAGCAAAAATGTTGTGGTACAGGAGAAACCATTCTCGTAATTGATATAAGTTTCGCCTGACTTTTTTTTCTTTCTCTTTCTTTTCTAAAGGTAATCAAGTACTTTAATGTAAAATGATCTAGTTGTAGTCTGGCTGAGGCAAGGGAGGGGGGGCACAAATTCGCAGTGAATCAATCCTCTTGAATCAAAAAATGCGACCGACATTATTTTCGCTTTTGACTTTATGACCCTCATTTACATCGGTCGCACATCTAGAATGCCCTTCAGTTGTTTGATGGGCTGCTTGGGATTATTTTCCCGGTTTCCGTTGATGATGCCACGGAAAGGGTAGCGTTTGGATACTGTAGAAGCAATTCAGAAAAATATGACAAGGAAGGGATGTGTGTTGAATAATAGATAATAAAACTTCATTTACCTTAAAAACTGTTCTTTTTAATAATATTAGCCCGAAACTTTTTAAATGTAAATGCATACAGAATTTGATTTTATGCTAAAAGTATCTGTACATGCTCAATCCGCCTTGCGATAGCATACGTATCTAACAGGGGATTCGTAATATATTTGACACATATTATCTTTACACGGGAAAATCCATGTCGAAGGAGCAAAAATATCCTGCAAAATTGAGACTGAAAACATATTTTACGGAATATCCCGGAAATTATTACGTTTAGAAAGATAGTTTAAACGTAGCAATTGTCTACAAGCAAGGAATTCAGCTAAACAGTTTTAATCTATAATTTAATTTTATCTGTAAATTTTCTTTAATACTGGAAATTCGCGTCTTTTTGTTAACTTTTATTGCAAAATGTTGTTCGATGCTCTGGAAAATTGAGAAACTTCAAAGAAATGTATAAAATATGGATAAATGGAAATTTTTATTTTTGATATTATAACAAAAATAACTGCATTTGTTATTATTGTACTATACTTGAAATAAATTCAGCCACTTCCAACATAAAAGTAAATTGTTTGTAATATGAAAAATACACAACATCAGACAGATATTAAGAAACACACTATGTAACTTCAATTTATATATCATGTTCATAACATATAACAATATTTCCAAAATATTATATCATAATAGAAATGTAATTATATTCTTTCCAGCCATCTTACTCAAGATCCAGTTTTCGGTTTTTGGTCGTGGACCTTTGCCCTATCGAAGCTAGTAGAATTTGGCGACACAGCCTTCATTGTGTTACGAAAGCAACCGTTGATTTTTCTACATTGGTACCATCACGTAACAGTCCTTCTCTATACCTGGTTCTCTTATGCAGAGGCCACAGGAAATGGCAAGTGGTTTGGCTTGGTAAACTCTTTCGTTCATGCCTGGATGTACTCCTATTATGCTCTGAAAGCAATGCGGTTCAATATACCAAAATGGGTCGCCATGTTTGTTACTACGCTACAGCTATCACAAATGGTTGTGGGTTGCATTTTAACTGCATCAGCTTACTACTATGTACACAGTGCCCAAGTTGAATGTCATGTTACGCCTTTGAACATCAAACTTGCTATGCTGATGTACCTCAGCTATTTCATTTTATTTGCCAGATTCTTCCAGCAGGCTTATTTATCTAACAAACACATAAAAAAAATTGGAAAGAAGGATTAGCCTAATAGATCTGCAAGTTATAACAAGCTGAAGTTTATGTAGAGCAGGTGAAAAATTTTTTAAATCTTTTTTACGGATGCTTTTCAGTGACATATCTTAAGAAAAACTTTATCAAAATCTCATGTGATGGATATGGACGTCAAGAAATAATTTGATGAATATAATTCTCTCAAGCCTTTGTGAAGGCAAAGTTGTAAAGATTGATTGTGAATGAATGAAAATGGAGAAATAGAATTAAAGTAAATCTCGCACACTAAATCAGAAATAAATTTTTAATATCTTAACGATATTATCGTTAACTATAGTACGAATGAATTAATAAATCTCGTCCTGGAAACGCATATATCCCTAATCTGTTTACTTATGAAACGATTTCCAAAGAAATTTTTTGGTTTCTTTTATTTGTAATGTTTCCTTCTTCCGATAACGTGACAAAACCTTACTGGAACAAGAACGGAAGCGATATAATATTTGAAAATGTAATGTGTAAATATTCGGGTAATATTAACGTATCTAATATTGAATCATTTAATAGTAAAAAAAATATTAAACACAGATTCGCCGGCAAATCTGATATACTTTTATAATAATGAATTATAGGGTTGACATATTTATTGTCGTACGTATAAAACTATGAAACTATATATATTGAAAGAAGCCATAGAATACATAACAATTTGTATGAATAAAGTACGAGTGATATTAAAAAATGGATCATGCATTAGTTCAAAAACTTTATCGAGCCTTAGAATATTTTCTGCTACTTTTAAGTGTCAATATTGATTATTATCTTGTTTAGTATGTAGGGAACGCCTCTCAAACGTTTTTCTATTTTCATTCGAACTACCTATGTACGTATATATGTATGTATATTATACCGCCGTTTTCTGGTGGTATTACATATTCTAATGGTGTAAGAAAATACTTATACTCATTGTTTTGTAAAATACACACTACCGGTAAAGAATTGATAACCTTCCCATTGCGTCTATATTATATCATCTACTAGTTTTATTATGAGTTTAAGAGTTATTACTACAAAAATTAAAGAAATGATAAAATTTTTGCAAACAGTGCTTTCTTTTTAGTTTGTTACAATATTTTAAAAAGCAGCCTTATGAAACTTCAGAATCGAGGAAAAAATATTCGTCAGTGTGACGGTAAGCTTTAATTAAGGCTTTAATTAAGGACGGATTTCTTCCGGTACCCCCGCGCCATACGCGGCTACGTTTGTTAAAACTCGAATCACATGGGCGATATCCATAGCCGCACTAGTTCCAATATATGTATGCCATGTTTGTGTTGACACATATACCACAGCGTTAATATCATGGACAGCACTGCTTCTATTTTTCAACAAGCAAGTTTCAAGTATTGCATTGCATCTGATGCACCTGTCACCCGCTCAGAAACAGTAATAAAGTAGACGAAACATCCTGCATGCCACAGCTATCGAAATAATAACAAAACAGCAACTGAATAGCCGCCTCTGATATACATCGGACGATAACCTCTCCAAAGGGACTAAAACCTCCTACATTAGCGCTCAACACATTATTCTGTTAATTATTCTGTAACACTTTGAACCGTCACTCCGTTGGATTTATACAATAAAATTTCCATCATCTTATACGAAGTTCAATTCCTTCACGTTATTCGTGAAACGTACGAATATATTTACTGCGACGCGAGGAGAGGAGATCACCAGCGATCTATTGGTTTCATGATTTCTTCTGTCTTCGACGTGACACACGCATTTGACTGGCTTGGAAGCTGTTTTGCGATCCGACCATTGCAGCCGAATTAGTAACTATTAATTTTTATTAAATACTTTTATTTTAAGAGTTAATTTTTACCCAATAAAAATTATTAAAAATTATTTGTTATTAAATATTCTTATGCTAAAAATATATTTTTAGTTAGTAAAAATTAATAGGAATTAGTGAAACCTATACATTTTTTAATAACAATTAATTGTCATTAAATATTCTTATTTTGACAATAATTACGAGTTAAAACAATTAGTTTCACTTAAAATATGTCTTCACAACCCTAACGTAATCACAGAATCATCTGAAGGAAGAAATATGTGTGGATTTCGAAGCTTTGGGAGGTTGTGAATTCATAGGGACAAAATGTTTTTAAATTCAACTCCTGAAATTTGATTTTGATCGCGTCACATAATCTAAAGAACTCTTTATATGTTTTTTCGTTATTCAGCCAAATGGTTCCTTATTAATATGTCGGAGATGAAAGAACACCGGAGCCTTCCCTTTGGAATTTTGGGAAAATCCCGTAACATTGTAATTCAGAATCTACCATAGCTGTAATTAAATAATTGCAGTCACCCAGTCCAATTGTAATTGTTCGGGATTTGTGATAATGAGCTTGGGCTCGAGGCGACAGTCAGTCGCCAAACGTAGCCGCGGTCAAGGGATGAACGCTTTGTCTAACAAAGGTACGGAGTAATCCTATAGCTCTCCTTAAAAGAAATATTTGTGGCGGCACGCGACAGTAAACATTCCAACGGTTTCTGTTCCGTGGCTCGCCACACGCAGATCCTATTCTTCGGGTATGATGGTTACCAGATGCCGACGCGTCTCCACAGTACGTGATCAGCTAGTCCGAGGGTCGTTATAAACATTAAGATCTAGTTACCTAAGGTCCTTCAAACAGACAAACAGTGTTTGTCCCAACTACGGGAAGATAGGGGAGATCTATTTTTCAACGAACGACGCTTCCCGCTAGCAACCTTCCCTCAAGGACGGCTACCATCCTTTTCTAGCCACCCACATGGAAATTGACCAATTAACAGCAACGTCAATTTCCCTCACTTTCTGAACGAAGGCTATCCTCGACGAATCCGATGATCTCGTGTCCTTAGACACACCCCATCATAGTTTTCCTCTACAGCATCATCGCGACGGAAAGTCATTCTCTCGTGAGGTCTCACTAGCGGGTTACATAGCGTCTTTACGCTCGGTGAATATTTTACGTTTTAACAAAGAGCTAGTTTAGTAATACTTGTATCGTAGACAAGTAAATCGAGTCCAATTTAGACTTTGGAAGAAAGTACATTTGTTATCCCGTTGACCGCGGATTCGTTTTCGACCACTGTCATTAGTGTTTAATCACCGCGGTTACTTGTCAATTCTAGAATATACGCACTTGTACTAATAATCATATTTGCACTAGTCAGTGTCTTCTCTATTGCATAACAACAATGTGTAATCCTAATAAAGATTCGTTTCATGCCCCTAACCCTATTTCTAATGTAAAGCCGACATATATATTATTGTAGTTTATTTGGCATGCATATGTATTCATATTTATTCGTTCTCATATTATGTATGTCTTGGTTATTTGTTGTTAGTATATACAACATAATTTCATTTAGATGGTTTCTTCTTCATGTTATTTACATATTTTACACTAGAATTTTAATTAGCCACCTTGCACAGTCGTATCAAGATGGCCACCTTCTGTCCCAAATGTCAACACGTGCTTCAAGTTCAATCGAAATATCGTATTATTTCACTAAAATTCCAGAATCTTAGTATTATTAACTATTTGTCATGTCACTAAGTGGGATCGTTATGTGTGTCGTACCGCTCAGTGTATTTTTACGTTGCATTTAGTATTGATTACGTTTAAACCTCTTACTCTACATGTGAAGTATCAATGTGTTTATCAGTAATATTGTTGTCCTATATAGTAAATTATTATTTTATGATTTGAGCTTATCTCATGCATAGGCATCGTGTATTATTGCTTTGTAAGTAGTGTAAAAAACGCTTTATGATAGTGCGTTCTTTGATTGATAGAGATTAAAACTCCTGTATGCGTGGATGGTTACAGTTATTTATATTACGAGTGCTTTTAATTTGCACCAATTTAATGTATATCAGTGAATTCTAATTTCTCCCCCTTGTTTATTTTCATATTTTATAGAACTCATTCACGTAAGAAGTTAGATTGTGAATTTGTGTATACTTTGAAATATTTATATTCTTATATTCTTATCATCTCGATCTTATTGTTCATAGGATTCAGAATGATAAATCATAACTCTAGTGTTCATAAAATATGAAAATCTTGACTATATTGCAAATAATCAACTAATTAACGGTTTTTTATTAATATTTGGAGCGTACTATAGTGTAGTTTTTTTTTATTTTAATTTGTACTAGTGTGTTTGTATATTACATAGTGGCTTCTTGTTCCTTTTGACGCTATAATTTGTTAATAAATTTTATTTAATTTAATAAATCTGCTCCAACTACCTTATCGACCGTACCGTATCATAGTTCGACAACCTGCTGCATCTCATTCAAGCGCTACTAGTTCTGTGCTATGTTCGTTCTGTCTAATATAGCCGCAACTGTCAACACGTGTACCAATGTGTTCAAGTGTTACTATAATCAATTAATTATATAGCTAAAATAAATTAAATTTTTGAGCAAAGTAGTGGATTCGCCTTTTGTGCGTTTACCGTAATACATAACTACATAGTGTTGCAATGCTTAACTATTAAGTTTAATTGTTTATTCGGCACGTGGTTGACAGTTTCTCTTATGATGTTTCTTTCTTCTAGCAATATAATTAATGTATACCTGTGCAGGTTCATCATGCGGTGAGTAACTGTGGAATAACTGTGTCTCACGTTTCATCGACAGCATTGATAATACAGGAATATTATCACGTGTTGTCTCCGTTAGCAATCTAACGTCGCATCGGTGTGTTACTATTTTTTAATTTATATTAACATTAATATTAAAATTTCTTCGTTAATATACTAAAATTGTATTTATTCCATGCTGGAATCATCCTGTTGTGGGAAGTTATCCAGTGTTATACATGAAATGGCGGATCATCTATCTACTACCACGTGCATAGAGGTTATGTGGACTCTTAATGTTCCATCAAGTACAAAGTTCCATCAAAGGTAAAATAGCTTCTGTAGTGAGTATAGTAATATTGTTTCCACATCATGTGGTAGCTATAAAATTAAGGATTTTTATTAAGGAATATTCTATGCACGCCTGCTGCGTTTGCGTCTTCTAAAGAATTCATGTTGTTTTTCTTTCTCTTGTCTATTCTTCATAATCGTCCTACAGAGTTCATTAAAATGTTTCCAGAGCTGTTCACTCTCAGCGACTGTATCAGTGAGATTTCTAGGAGTCAGCGTTTTTTCTACATGGTTTTCAAGAGCATACTGTGCATCCTCTAATTCTTCATCACAACCCTAGCATTTACTGGTCGTTTCTTTATTTATCTTTTCATGGTATGTATTAAAAATACCACGTTTAGGAAGTATCTGAAATATACCTTCGTTTATTTTTAACCTGTTAGGTATGATGCGCCATTATACTGGCTCACTCTACTGACTCATTCACCATTTGAAGTAAATGATCCGTTTCATTTGTCTTGCTTCACGCTTCTTTTGCCCTCACAACGTTTTCTGAGAGTGTTAACAATATATAGATGTAATATATAGTCTTCGCTTTTGATATGTCAGTGTGATGTATCAATTGTTGCTTTTTGTTAAAATAAATATACCATTATTAGATGCTCTTTTTAACATGCCGATTCATATCCTTATAATTTTTTAGAATCTTCAACCTCAAAATGTCATTTCAAAATAGGAAGCGAAGAGCAATTTGCTACAATTCAGAAACAGACTTGGAAGTCGAAAATGACTTAACCAAAAACAAACGTGATAGGAAGAATGGAAAAAAATTGAGAACACTAAATTCGTCCGAATCAGAAGATTCCGATGTTCACGGAGAGACAACATGCGGAAAAATAATCTGGTCATATGAAAATTTGAAACCACAAGTGCATAAATTTGATTCCCACAATTCTGGCATGTCAATCCAGCTTAATCGATCTGCAACTCCGATCGATTACTTCCAACTATTTTTCTCTGAAGAATTAGTGTCATTTATTGTGGAAAAAACGAATGAGTACCGCAAATTCAAGATGGACAATTCTAAGCGTTCTTTCCTAAAACCTCACGAAAGAGAAACAACATTGAGTGAAATATATAATTTCTTTGTAATTCATTTACTAATGTCGCGAGTAAAGAAATTACATTTTTCCGAATATTGGACAAAGGATAAATTTTTGCGAACCGATGTTTTTGGCAAAATTATGAATAGAGACAGATACGTTTTTCTATTACGCATTCTTTACTTCAGTAAAATTGAGTTAGTTAATTCCGATAGACTGATAAAAATTACAGAATTTTGTAATAAGCTTTGTCGTTCCTTTCAAAATTGTTTTATTCCATTCCGCCATTTATGCGTGGATGGAAGTTTATTGTTAAAGAGGCGGTTATCATTCCAGCAGTATATCCCGTCCAAACGGAATATGTTTGATATCAAGTCTTTTGTATTGTACGACTGCAAAACGGGATTCGTACTAAATTTTGTTGTATATGCCGACAGCGATTCCGAAATAACAAAAATGAACGAAAAATATCTAGGAAAATCGGCTGAGGTTGTACTCACATTATTGAATTCATATTTAGGAAAGGGGCACACATTGTTCGTTGACAACTGGTATACCAGCCCGACCTTATTCAGTTATTTACATGATAATAAAACTAACGCGTGCGGCACCGTAAAGTCGCGAAGAAGAGAAATGCCTGTAATGAAGGAAAAACTAGACAAGGGTGAAATATGCTTCCGATCATCGCCTAATATGCTCGCTCTCAAGTGGCAAGACAAACGGGAGGTATATATGTTGTCAACTTCCCACTCCGCGGATTATATAAATACTAAAAAAATAAACTATCAGACCGGAGAAATTATTCAAAAACCGTCTTGTATTGTTGATTACACTGCCAATATGGGTGTGGTCAACAACAGGGACAAAGTAATATCGAGTGTACAATCAGTCCGAAAAAGTGTTAAATGGTATAAAATATATTTTTTCCATCTGCTTGATGTGGCAATCTGGAACGCGTATTGTTTATATAAGCTTCAAGAGAAAGAAAAAGTAGCAATGCGAGTGTTTCACCTTAGATTACTTAAAGAAATTTTCGAAAAATTCAGTTATACGAATAATAACATTAGCTCTAACAAATCTATCGCAGATCATCCCTTCAGACTAAGCGGAAAACATTTTCCATCGCACTGTAGGTCCACAAAATCTAAAAAAGCGTTACGAAATTGTATCGTATGTTCAAAGAATGATGTAAGACGAAGATCGCGCTATGAGTGTGAAGATTGTGACGTGGGTCTATGTGTCATACCGTGCTTTAAAATATATCACACTCAATTGTATTATTAATTATTAAAGTAAATTATTAATCTCTTTGTTACGGCTGAATTTTGCACGGGGCTGTTTCTCTGTATGGCTGAGTTTGACGCGATTCACGCTTAACACGTTCGTCGCCCAGCGTGATTCGACTAAGTTTCCTGCAGGGCCCAAATCCGACCGCCGGTACACAGAACGTAAATAGAGCGCTAAGTGGGAATTCATTGTTTATCGCCTTCGATTCATTCTAAAGAAAAATTTATTTAGTTTTGAAATGGAGAAAGCGATAAGTTTTCCAGCTAGAGTATTCCGAGGGATCTCATGGCAGATATCTCAGATCTTTCATTTAGTCGAGAAGCATACTTGTGACACGTACATCAGTGATTTTTTCATCCTCAAAATGTTCAGTAAACAGCGTGAAAATATATTTGAACGTAAGGAGAGTAGTGATGACGAAGTATTGAATTTTAGAAAAAAAGTTATAAATAGAATTTCATCGAGTTCGGACTCGGATATTGAGGAAGCATGTGCAAGCGAAGGTCTCAAAGACATGTTGGAAGAACTAGTCATAGACGAAGAAGAGAAATTCGACTCTATTGATAATTCATTGAACAATATTCAATGCAACAGACATTTCCGTTCACCGGAAAAAGCGGACTTTTGATGGATTTGCCGTCTGACATTAGCGCAAGTGAAGTGTTTTCGTTATTCGTTGGTGAAAAAATGATAAGCCTTTTAGTCACAGAGACTAATAGATATGAGAGCAAAAATTACATCAACATGAAGTGACCGGTCAAACTCGATATAGGAGGTGGAAAGCCACCACTTCCAAAGAAATTATAAAATTTATCGAACTAATGATTTGGATGTCTAGTACAGACACCGCTTGTTATATGTTGGTCAACGAGCCGTCTTTACAATTTTTCATTTCCACGCAACAGAATGTCCCGTAATCGTTTTGAAAAATCGCTATTGGCAAACTTGCATTTTGCAAATAACGAAACTATAGAACAGAGTAGCAGACTTGGAAAAGTTTTACTACTCATAAACATATTGATAGACAATTACCAACAAAGTTGTTCACCAGGCAAAGATATTGTAGTCGACGAGACAATGGGACGACTAACACTCCGGCAATACATATCGACGAAATCACATTAAGTATGGTATAAAGCTATTCAAACTGTGTTCCACCGAAGCTTACACATGGTCTGCAAAAGTATATTCTGGACGAGAAACCACCGGAAGTAAGCAAGTTAGCATAGCTGAGAACGTCTGCATTGAACTTGCAGATACATTGCTAAATGAAGGACGAACTTTGTTCATCGACAATTTTTATACGAGCTATCAGTTAGTAGTGAAATTTTTAAATTTTAGGACGCATGTCCCTGGAACTGTACGGCACAACAAAGAATATATGCCCAATTCCGTAACGTCGTGCCCGTTGAAGAAAGGTGAAATGATAGCACGAGAGGATAAGAACGGTATTGTGATTCTCAAATGCAGAGATGTTTGAAATGTTAGAATATTATCAACAAAACATGCACCTATTATGATTTCAAGCTCGAATTCTACATATCAGATGTCCTCCAAAATAGAAACCTTTGGCGGTAACTACATATAATAATGGAAAAATTGGTATCGACAGAAGTGACCAGATAGTCTCATATGCCACTACGATACGGAAAAGCATCAAGTGGTATCAGAAATTAGCATTACATTTACTCTTAGGCAGAACTATAGTAAATGCTCATACTGTGTACCAAATAGCCACAAACAAAAAGTACTGATAAGACAATTTCGGGAAATTCTCGTTTACGAATGGTCCAATGTGTCCTCAGAAAATACTGTCTGTGTGTTCGACAAAATTGTGTTCGACAACCATCGAAAGAAAACGAAGAAGGTGACCCACCATTTGGGGATACGTAAAAATCAAGAAGGCAAGCATATAAGGATGTGCACCCTATGTTACAAGAAGAAGAGGCAAACTGTCTCACGCGAAGAAGCGAGAAAAAACATAAAAAGAACTACAGTGTATTGTTCGAAGTGCCCAAAATCACCCCAAATGTGTTTGGAATGTTTTAGCGAATATCATGTGATATAGCATAATGTAATATTTTATCCAGAATATAAATTAATAAAAAGTATGGTATAATGTGTTTTTAACATTTTTATGTTGTATATCCTATATATAATATCGTATATTTACTTAACTCGAACAAGAAGAGCGTCACCATTGGTGATGGGGCCCCTGTAACGTCGCCCAGAAGCCAGGAATCCGCCGACCTCAGGATATGCATATAACACCTGGTCATGCGATAGCAGTGAGAATAGACAGTAGCCGGATTCCCACCCGTGAGATATATGAATCATAGTGAGGAGAAAGATCCCAGTCCTTTAGTCAGTAAGCCAGTCTGTATTTTGCTATTGAGGTGTAACTTCGCCTTGTGAATAAAGTATACGAACGGGCTATTGTTCATTCGCCTTTTTTTATATTATATGTCGGGTTATCATTAGGATTTAAGGCGCGTAACGATTCTTCGTTTGAATTAGCCATTGTTTTACGAAACAGAGATTATATTTACGCGAATATACAAGATTTTGCAAAATATTATGAATATTGAGTTTAATGAATGATAAGATTAACAAATGATAAGTTTAACTAATGATTAGATTAAAGAATAATAAGTTTAACGAATAATAAGAGTAACGAATAATATGTTTTACGAATAATAAATTTAACGAATAATGAATTTAATTAACGCTATTAACAATGTTCCTGGGTTCAAACGAATCCACGGTCAACGGGATAACTTTTTACTATGCGTAGAATAATTTTAAACACAAAAAAATACGATTGCTAAGACACTCGGTAAATTGCTCGATGTATCACTTTCCAAGGCGATCACACGAATGAATATCTGATGAAAATCTTTTTCGCTATACGACTGCATTTGTTTGTTATATGCTCGCTGGAAACATCGAGAAGGTTCCAATCGTTGTTGCTAGGCAATTTCTGTCAAAAGTTTGTTGTATACTCTTTGGAAACATCGAGAAAGATTCAAACGCCGTTGCTAGGCAGTTTCTGTCTGGAGATTGATTCCTAATACAACGTGTGTCCCATTATATCGACATCTCTAAAGTACAATTCTATGTGATTTCTAGGGAGAACAATACAACCGATCCACACCTTCGTCAGGCAAAACGTTTATCCCGTGACCGTGGCTACGTTCGGCGACCAGTTGTCACCTCGAACCCACTTTCGCTATCATAAACATCGAACAATTACAATCAGATTGAATGACAACAATTGCTTAATTACAGCTATGATAAAATCTAGGCTAGAGCATTAGAGGACTTTCCCAAAATTGTAAAGGGAAGGCTCCGGGTTTCCTTTCATCTCCGACATATATATGTAGTATCGTGGACGAAAAGCCTAAGAGATATCGGGCGAACCATGAACAATGTCGCGAGAGCCGAGGCGCCGTCGGGTCCATTGTCACGTAAAATAACAAAATAAAAAAGGAATTTGAGGTAAAAAAATAAAAAAAGAAAACTTTATTTTTTTTCTAACATCAATACACTTTACAATCTACTTCCGAACTCTAGGCGTGACTTTCTAAGACTGACTCTTATGATTTTACTTTCGATCGGACGCGATTACTTTCTTTTGTCATCCCTCAACATCCCCACCGTCCATGCATTTGCTAGGCGTCCGCGATCGTTGCCACGTGCTTTTTCTTCTAGAACCTTCGGTGGAAGGACCGTTGGGATGTTGATGGTTCATTAGGCACTGCAGCGATGTACATTGTCGCCGAGTGCCGCCACATCTTTATCTCTATCGTCAGTCCGTCGGATTTGAAGTATGCCGGTCGTGACACCATCAATGTGTCATCGATCTTTTCAAGTGCATAGTTTCGTAGGAAAGACCTACGTGACCCTGGCTACGAGCGTCTGCAGAACACGTGTGCCTAGCAAAAGACAATAGAATGCGACAACGGCCAGAGAGTCAGTCGAGAAGCAGAGTGCGAGTGGAGAAGCAGAGTGTGAGTCGAGAAGCAGAGTTTGCGAGTGGCGTTGCCGAGAGAGTGTTGATTGCATTTTGTGAAAGTCGATTCGTTACCTCATTATTTAGTTGTGCTGTTTTCTGTACGTTTGGTGTGAATAGTTCAGGTTGAACAACAATCGTCTTTTTCTGTCCGATTAACATCTGTATCATCCATTCCTTGTAAATATATTATATCACGGTATTACATATATGTCGGAGATGAAAGAACACCGGAGCATTTGGAATTTTGGATAATCCCGCAACATTGTAACCTAGAGTCTGCTATAGCTGTAATTGAACAATTGTAGTTATTCAATCCGATTGTAATTGTTCGAGAGTTGTGATAATGTGCTTGGGCTCGAGGCGACAGTCAGTCGCCGAACGTGGCCGCGGTCACGGGATGAACGCTTTGCCTAGCAAAGGTATGGAGTAATTCTATAGCTCTCCTTAAAGGAAATATTCGTGGCGACACGCGACTGTAAACATTCCAACGGTTTCTGTCCAGTGGCTCGCCATACGCAGACCCTATTCTTCGAGTAAGATGATTGCCAGATGTCGATGCGTCTCCGCAGTGCATGTTCGGCTAGCCCGAGGGCCCGTTATAAATCTTAAGATTTAGTCAACTAAAGTCCTTCAAACAGACAAACAGTCTTTGTCCCAACAAAATAGGAAAATTGGGAAGACGCGAGATGCGAATGCGATGCGAATTTACGAGTAATAGCCGACATGTGTACAAAAATCAATGAATTAAAAGACGACATGCGTTCACTCAAGACAAAAAAGGAAATCGAGACACCCGTATCACCGCCGATAATTCCCTAGGTGACAATACCGACAGACCGTAGCCCCCAACCAATTAAGTTAAAAGACGCGATCGAGTCAGTACCAATATTCGACAGATATCGACCCTCAGTATTTCAATATTTAAGAGCATGCGAGCGCGCACGAAACATGATTCCGCGGCATCAGGAGCCTCAGTTGGTAAAATTATTAATGAATAAGCTTGGCGGGCACGCGTTCCTCGCCATAGAGGACAGTTAGCTAAACAGTTTGAACGATTTCGGGAACAAATTAAAGGATATATTCGGCCGGAGTCAGATTTGGACGACGACCTCTCCGGATTATTTCAATAAAAATAAACGAAACTCCAAGTACTCCCACCGCTAGAATAATTTCCCCAGATTTAAAAACTAAGACAAATTTACTATTAGACCCCGGATCAGAAATCAATGTCATCAAGAAACCTGCCTTATCCGAATCAGGAATCATGCTGCAGCAATCATGCAATCGTAATGCAGGTTGCGGGAAATCCAGTTATTTTTCACGTGGGGAGCACGAGGCGGCTACGGGTTCTCAGGGCGTAGGACCACGCCCTGGTCCCATCGGGAAACCACGATGAATCTAATGTTCTCCTATAGCCGGGTGGTGACTGGTCGGCGTCTTCGGCCCCCGCCAGTTTGCCGATCCGGTGCGAAGAACCTCGGAGAAGTTGGTGGGCCCGTATCTGCCAAGACCACTCACCTCACCTTCTTGTGGGGCTCCCCGTCACCCTGCGCCGGCCTTTGCTGGGGCAGGGTGCGAAAGAGTGAGTAGCACCAGGATGGAAACCCTTGTTGACGACTTCGGCGACTTCAGAATCACAATGGATAGAGAAACGAACCAAAAAATCGTTTACAGTGCAGGGGAGGGATACCACAGTACCGGCGCAGCCGCGGGTTGTAAAACGGGCCCCGAGTCGTCATCGAGCAACCGTGACCGTCCGGGGGTGGGCCGCCAGGCCCCCGAACACGCTCATGCGTCTGGCGAAGGGGACACACGATCTGGGGGGTCTCGGAGAGGGTTGGAGGAACTCGACGTTATGACCGTCGGCCCGGGACCCTCACGGGATGGGATGCGGCGATGCCGCAATCGCGGCGGGGCGGTGAGATTCGACGATGAAATGTCGTCATGCTCTTCCTATTCGACCGCTGCCGGGACGGTCATCGCGGAGGTTTTAGTCGGTTGGAGTCCGGCATTACCACGCCGCTGTTCCCCAGAAGCGACCTGGTGTCCGTGCGGGTTTCCTCCACGTTAGTAATAATAATTATAAAAAAAAAGTTATTTTTCACGTAGTTGACTCATTGCTGATCGATCAAGATGGAATCTTAGGATCCGAATTTTTCGCAGGATGCAAGGCTCGTTTGGATTACGAGCGAAAACATATAAGTGGGGAAATATTTATATCCCCTTCGATACAAGAGAAAAGATAATCGTGCGAAAACGAAGTTCGGTACCATTACAAATGTTCGATTAACATTACAAATCTGGAGATAAAAGAGGGATTTATTCCCAAAATCGAGCCAATCAAGGGAGTCTATTTTG
>NW_022883822.1:0-26054 GCF_011952255.1 Bombus vosnesenskii
GAGTTATCAAGGTTCATCCAGGCGCCGATGGTGTCATCCGGACAGCTACAGTTCAGACGGCAAAGAGCGTTTTGGATCGGGCCGTCAAAAGGCTTGTCCCACTGCCAATTCAACCCGATCTCGAGAAACCCGAACAACTAGCCACCGAGACGAAATAAGATGGGGACTTCAACCACACCTCCCTAGTTTGATCGGTACCCCCTCAACGGGGGGAGAATGTTACGCCATGCGGCTTACCATAGGTCATATTCTTAACTATCGATCGCGGCACTATAATGTCGCAGACGGATCGTCGTGTCTGCCCGGCAAACAAACATTGTAGTGGCAAGCGCATGGTTCATTAAGCAGGGCGACTTCCAGAAACGTCGACTCGTGGCTCGTATTTTACCTCGCGTAAAAGAATGTGGCGTGATCCGAACGTAGTGGGGGTCGCCTTCCAGAAAAAACGAAAAAAATCGAAAGGCGTTCAGAACTTTTCGAGATGTCGAACCGTCAACACATGTGGTATGTCGCGCATTACTTATCAACCAAAACGCAGTTACATTTTTTTTGTTCCATTTATACCTTTCTAGTTAATAAGTTGTTGAAATAAACATTAATTTATTTGTGTTAATTCTGTGGAATTTCATTGAACTACCCTTATTATCATAATCGAAATAAGGGGATCGATCAGTTCGTGGCGTCGATTATTTAATCGTAACGGGAACTTACAACTCTCGTTGACGTGCTATTTCGCGATCGCGTCTCTCCGCGAACGGTCGAAACAAAATGATTCACTAAAAACTGTCCTGAATTCCTAAGAATTTATTTACCGCAAAACTGACAAAGTGTTTATTTAAAACATGAGGTTGAAGGTAGTCCTTTTCTTTCATTTCATTCATTTTCATTTTCTTTCTTAAGCATGGCTAACACAATATCTAATCAATTAAAATTTTATATTTTCACGTGAAAAGTTTCTTTAGATAATTATTATCAACATGATGACTAACTCTTACGGATTAATACGTGTCTGTGGGGCAATCCGGTGGACTTGATCGGCTTTTTACTTCGAAAGTTGAGTAATCGGTGTCGCTTTCTTACGCATCTTTGAACTGTATAAATGTTTTAAAATTGTCTGATCCAGAATGTACCACACCGGACAATCAAGAAGGCAGGTGCCTTGACTACAGAAAATGTAAACCTCTGCAAGAAATATGGCAGATACAGTACCGTACAGCCACCGATTTTTATAGACGATCAGTGTGCAGAGACCAGGGCAATGTTACGATCGTTTGCTGTCCGAACGATCCAAACAAAGAGAAGAGAGAAATTTTAATAAAAACTGTGTATAAGTATAAGGCTTTGCGACCACCATACTGTGGTTTTAGCAACGTCTCTCATACCAGGGTGGTCGATGGCAAACCAGCTGAACTTGGTACGTTTCATGTCTTTCTTTCCGATTAATAATAAGCCATTTACTGCAAAGAATGAACTTTAAAGGCATTAAACAGCACATCAATGTACATTTCAATTAGACTAAATAATAATGCTATGATTTTATCGGTAGTAACTTTACTCATTAACTTGAATTATTTCTTTCTTTTACTTCATGTTAGGAAGAGTATCTTTTTGCTTGAAATAAAAAATTGATATAGGAGTAATAATATGGATAGAGATCAAAACCTGTTAGGGCAGAAATTACACGTTTGAACTTTATAGTTCAGTATAGTTCAAATAGAAATTATATAGAATTATTTAATAATTTGTATTCCACTGGAATAAAAATTTAATTTCTGTCTTTATCAAATCTCTATTTCGAAGTATTTGTACGTATGTACTTATCGTCTGCTGTATGATCGAATATCGAATAGGTAATAATCGTTGTTACTCGTTATGTGAGAAAAAATTATGTATATTCACAACTATGACTATTGCATTTTAGGCGCTTGGCCATGGATCGCTGCATTAGGTTTTCGTAATCCCCGAAACCCAGACAAACCACTATGGAAGTACGGAGGTTCCCTGATATCGGCTAGGCATGTTTTGACCACAGCACATTGTGCACATATGGATGGAATAGAAAACATACACAATCATAATATTGCCATTCTTAGATTGGTGGAGGAGGTGCCATTTTCGAGTAAGTCCTCAAATATATATATATATATATGCTATTGAGTATTAATGAAGTATCATATCCTGAAATTTCGTACTGTACACATATATTGTGTCATAAAGCGTGTACAATTCTTTCTCATACTTTTGGTCATTCGTTTCCTGCATTTTCATTTATTTTTTTATTTTTCAGGGTACGTATATCCCATTTGTACGAAAGAGCCCCTACGAAAGAGCAACTTCGTCGGCTATAACCCCCTTGTTGCTGGATGGGGAGCATTAAGATATAGTAAGTGATATCAATTTTGTAATAAACTTAAACAGTTCCAGTCTTAAATATCTTTCTTATTTTCTTCGTAGGACGACCACGACGTAATGCATTAATGGAAGTACAAATGCCAGTGATTAAGAACGCCAAATGCAAAATAGCTTATTCCAAATTTCCTAATGCACCTGATATCACTGATGGTATAATATGCGCCGAACGTGCTCAGGGTGGAAAGGATTCTTGTACGGTAATTAAGTTACAGAGTTACTACAAACTATACGGTATCTGAAGACACGTCAATTCGAATTAACATCAAATCGACGTCTTAAACATTAAAAATAATAGATAAACACAATTTAATAGTTTTGCCCACTTCTCACACCTCGTTATGGTATTTAATCTAATTTCCTTCTAATCTTAGTTTTGCTCAAAATACATATAACATGTACATTATAAATTGGAGCATTTCAATACACAAATCAATAGAAGATTATTACTGTATATAAGTATAATTTCAATACAATTCGATCGATATATTTCAGTATCTTTGATTAAAAATTTAACGATCCTTTCAGGCTGACCGCGCCGGACCACTGCTGATACAACATGAATTAACCTCGTATTTAATAGGTATTGTGTCCTATGCTTATAAGTGCGGCACAGCTGGGTATCCCAGCGTTTACACTAGGGTCACATCGTACCTTGACTTCATTCTCCAAGCGATGCAATAATATGATATTACTGTTCCATAAATATCATTGTGTAAAAAACGTAAAGTTGGATTTTCTTATTGAGGAGATAAGAAACAGCTCAAATTTACATTGTTTTGTACGTTACAAATTATAGGCTTAAAATGTACGAAATGTAACTTTGAAACGACACTAATTTTTTACGCACGATAACCCTCCACGACTTAGGTATGTAAAGATGATAAACGTATATTAATTCTATTAATTTGGTAATAATAAACCAACTTTCTGAGAAGTTCTGTAAATTTCGTTTCTGTTGTATCAAGAGAATAATGGAATATTCCACTTAGATCGTATACTTCTTGTATGTACGTACAAAATTTTCCGGCTAATCTATAACACTTCATAAGATAGAGAGCTTCTGGAAATTCGGACACAGAGAGTGCATAAAATACAAGATAAGTCTCGTGTCTTTCAAAATTATTTTTTATTCGCTAAAAACGTCCTGTGTACTCATGCAATCACATGCAACCTCGAAATTTCACTTATTTTTTATCACCTTCCAATTCAATACACTGTTTCTGCATTTTTGACTATATGTAAGAGAAATTTCCATTCAGCCAAAGGTGTACTTACAGATTATAGATTCCTATACGACTCTCAGTAAAAATTTATCCGCACTCCAGATAGTTAAAACTTCTGTCGACCGTATTGATCCATCTGCACTCTTCGTATGACGCCAATATCTGTTCAGTGCTGCTGCGTAGGTTTCATTGTGTTACGTCAATTCGTTTGTGACCGTTGCGCGAGTAATGGCGCTTTGCAATGGTGATTGGCAGGAAAACAGTGCAGAATGCTGTGATTCGTTTCTTGTGGTCGGAGGTTATATTTGATGCCTATATTTATCAAAGATTTAATGCACATTATGGAGAAAGTGTTTTGTCACGAAGTGGGTTTGAATGGGCACAAAAGTTCAAAGAAGATCGCACAAGTGTTATGAAAAAACAGCTGGACGCCCGTCCACATCCACGATGACAACATTGAACGTGCTCATGAACTTATGCTCTATGGAATAGACGAGTGACACTGGATAATGTGGCAAATCATTTGCAAATCAGCCACGGCTCTGCTGATGCAATAGTGCACGACAGATTTGGGTTTTAAAAAGTTTGTGCGAGATGGATGCCGAAAAAGCTGATGAAAAGGTGAAGACGACGATGCATTCGTGGTTCGTAGCTCAGCCCAAAACATTTTTTAATGAGAAAATACAAAGGTCCTTCGGCAAATGGACAAAGTGTATACAGAAATCGAGTGATTATGTCAAAAATGATGTATGTCTTTTTTGACAATTGCTTAAAATAAATTCTACACCGACAGAGCGGGTAACTTTTTACTCACCCTCGTAAGACACTTAAATTTCCAATCTATTATGATGAATAAAAGAGCTTATACTATTAAATCTAATTGTATTTTGTTGCATGAGAGTACACATGTATGTGATGTACATTACCTTTATATCCCCTTGAACGCTTCAATATTGCGCATATATACTATATTTTGTGCAGCTTCTATAAAATTTTGTATGTTTGTTTAGGCTGTTAATCTAGAGGCTGGAGTACAAAGAAGTGGCACAATGATGTGGGCTGATGACATTTATAATTATCAAGGACTCACCCCTACATTCGCTCAGGTATATATCGTTGACTATAATGTATTTAACATATATGATTGTTAGAATATTAATAATTAATTTTTAATTCTATCAGAATTTTAATGAAACTGTCCCTTGGGAAGGAAGAACTGATACCTTGATATCACGGTTTGTACATCCCATATATACGACAAATTTTAGAACATTATATAACGAAGAACCAGATCGTCGTGGCCATGTGATGTGAATAAAAGGACTTGAATTTGATGATATTTTTATAATGTTAGATAACATAACTACGTATCTTCACAGTAAGATAGGATGACATGGTTTACATGATCTTAATGTTGTTCACTTGAGTGATGATATTATAAGGAAAAGTGTAATATCACAGGTAGGATGATTCATACTTTAGAACTACTAACTCATGTATGTATTAAAAATTAAAGAAATATATTAAATTTTATAGGATATTTATGTTTAGTAACCAGTAATTCAGAGATTGGTATTCATGGTTACTATAACGAGGCTGTAGAAACGCACCCTTCCTTCTTTGCAAATGGTCCTGTATTTATGTCTAAGCCGAAACTGGAACCTCTGAATAATTTAGATTTATTCTTGTTATTTTCTAAAATACTTATCTGCAGTATACCATAAGGAATGATACCGTATCGCACCTAATCAAGTGCCTTAAGAAACATCAACAGGATATCACAGTAATCCCTTATCGACAGATATGTAAGTAAAAGTTATGTGTCATTGTTATACACAATTATGTGTTAGTGTCATACACAGTTATTTATCATTTTCTATTAATGCAGTTGTAGCCACTACAATATCTATGACACTGGTAGTAATTATGAGAACAATAATGATGTGTTCTATAAGAGGAAATGATGATTAGGAACAAAAACTTACAGGTAAGTCAAAGTATGTTATTTGCCATTTGAAAAGAAAGTTACTAACTTGGAATTTTTTGATAAATAATAATTGTGCAAAATATATTGGATTTCAAATTTGTCAAAAATTGAAATTTAAGAAGCATTGTAATAATATAACATTAATATTTTGATTTTTCAGGAGATATCATGCGGTGGATTGATAATATGTAAAAAATATTAAGCAGTATATGAATTTTCATATTGCGTAGAGATAACAAAATGAATTTTAAAAAATGTCGACATGGTAATAAGAAATAGCATCATGACAAAGAATATATAAAGACAGTTTCATTTTTTATAAATAAAAATTTGTTGTTCCAGATCTTGAAATATAGTGAAACGTTTAATTAGTATCTTAATATCTTTAAATAATTATTATTTTAGAATCAATTGTAATTGTATCATACGTACTTTTGAATTCGTGCAAGAACATATGTAATTTTGAAGTAGTTATTATTAGGAAACTGTTAGACGCGAACAGTATGCGAAAAGTTAGTATGCAGTGTAATAATTATCAATCAAAACACAAGAATTAAATTCTTGAGGAAAAAATTTCCGGAATTTCTTATTTACACGATTATAAAGAAATCCATAATAAAAAGGAGCTGCTTTCTAATACTTCTCTTCCTTGTAATGCCTACGTTAACAATAACGAGGTTCGACTTTTTGTTTTTAGAGGGATACTGGGAAATTTGAAAGTACAGTACCATTGGGAAGAAAATCACGATATTGAAAACGATATTTGCAAGTAAATTTCCAAAAAATCTGTTTTCAAATTTTCGCTTTCTATTTCACATTAAAAGAAAGGGAGGGCTGCCTTCTTTTTCTGCAAGACAAAACAAACATTCTGAATCTCGCATCAATGAATGATGTCAATAAGTTATTTTTCTTTTCAGATTGAACAATATTCCAGATTTATTCATAATTTCATACTACGCGAAGAATAGACTTTCATAGGTATATAAAGGAAATATTGAGTATAGGAAAACTCTTTTTCGTTGTAGGTGACATATGCTTCACGGTTGAACACATGTATTTTTGAACACATATAAACGAAAAAGTACTCTTATGGAGAAAAAGAATTGATACCTTCGATTGACATTAGATAATGTATATAAACTTATGAACAATCACTATCAGTTTGTATTTTAGGTGCACACGCAGATTTGTTGGAGTTCTTATAAAATGTACTTCCTGTACGAACGTTTTGTTCTTCCAAATTTTACGATACTATGTCTCATATAATAACTATATGGATTAAACGTAATATAAATGATCCGAAAATAGACTCGAACGACATTAATTGTCTTTCTATTTATACCAATATCGAAAATACAAGTAAAGCTGGAGCAATAGTATGCAAGAATGGACTATTTATTATTTTAAACCAAATCATAGCATATTCAGAATGCACAGTATTATCATGAAATGTAAATGAATCAGTTGTAAACGAACGATTTTACTGTAAAATCGTTGCCTCCCTTTTTTCATCTGAAATATAGCAGCAATGAGTACATTCTTTTAATATATAATAAAACGAGATATCTTTATAAAGTTACATATGTCATCACTGGTAACTGTTATATCGTATGACACCAAATATACCGTTAGTATGGAATGATATTTTTATGAAGATATACTTTAATGATAGATTTTATGAATGAAACGTTATATAAGAAAAATTATCTCTTGTTATTCTATGAAGCGTAGTAGCTAATGAAGATTAATTTTACGAAGTATTAGAGCAAAAGAGAATTAAAAAATTAAAAAGATCTAAATAAGATTGTTCGTGTGGCTTAATTATCTCAATTCTGGTACACCACTTGTTACATTCTAACTAATTAGCGCTAAACAATAACTTGCAAATATTAAAGATATTAACACCTTAATATTAACACCTAAAGGTTTTCAGGAAATTTTATAATATTTGATTATTGTATTTGTCATTGTATTGTATAGTCATTGATTGATAAAATTTCTTGTATAAGCATAGATCGAGGTTGATGTCATATGCAGATTGCATATCATTGACAGGTATCGTTTTAATTTATTTTATGGCTAGAATCATTTGAATATTATACGAATAATTATTTCCATTCGAACGATTAATAAATCACGTACCTATAAAAGATATATTATGAAAAAGACGTGACGAAACAAAAAAATATTGGAAATTCCGCTGTCATTAGATCAATTATTTTTGCAATGATTTTTATTTCCATGTAATTACATATGAAATGGGTAATTCATTAACATCTCCTCGAATCGAATATAATTCGTTACACTTCACAACGATTCAAATAATGGACGGGAAATATATAATAACTTTCCTGTCCTTGCGTTAAAATAGTACTGTACAAATCAGATGATACAACCTAACCCCAACCTAACCCCAAAAAACCCAATTACATCCATATTGCATGACAGCACACTTGCAATGGATTTTTGTGATTTCAATGTCACAGACAATGACACAACTAATCAGAACACGTTCGAGGCTATAGACATTGGAATTACCGCGTGTTTAATACGTTTAAAGCACAAATCTAAATTTCACGCGATTATTTCTTTGTACATTGTGAAACTCTTAAATTATCTTAATCGAATAAGTAATCCTAATGTAATAAAACATCTTGAAATAGACCTAGATATCTGAAACAGAAACTCGAAGGATAAGAAATCCTAAAAGGTACTAATCCTAAAATAACAAACTCCCAAATAATAAACAAGTGATAAAACCTGTTATAAATAATAAACCTTACCTGGAATAATCAAATCCTAACTAATCGAAAATAAAATAAGGCAAGCAATTCTTAATCTTTCAAGTAATTTGTCCGAAAACACAGAAAGATAGAGAAATTAAAAAGACGCAGCACAAATTGCAGCACAATGAAAGTTTCAGAGCGATGAATACGATCGTATTAAACTAAATAATTTTCAAAAGTGAAATTACACTGAAACGTATATCGATGATATTTGTCATTTCTACGATCTGTTTCGCTCGATCGTGCTTCTTTTCTGATGTAAATTCAAATTATAATACGAACTAAGTTTCCTTTATTATTATTAGTCCTGCGTCTTTTTAATTCGTCACTTCTTTTATTTCAGAACAATGACGGGCTCCAAGATGCTGTTCGGATGTTTGGCGTTAATTGCTTTTCTGCATCCATTAGTTCACGTTTGTACTTCGAGTAGTACAGCTCAAGGTTTGTACTCCGAGTTGTCTTTTTCCATGCACTTCAAATTCCAATACGATCTGGTCACGTGGCCTTCGTACAATTTCGAAATTTTACCTGTTTGGTAAGCGTCAATGAAAAAAGAAGTTATGCGTGACCTCAACACATTGAAACAATTTTTATGATTTTTTATTTGCCGGTTGGTCAGCAAGTTGATGGAAAAATTTCACTTAACTATTCGCGTTAATTTCTTCGGTTTAACTTTTGGGAAATGCTTCGTTAGCTTCGGGAATATTCCAACGATTCGTTTTACGTACAAAATAAGCATGATAAATATTACATCACGGTAATGTAATATCGGAATATATTAAAGGTGTAATTTTGTCCGATTAATTATAATTTATTAATAATGGATTGAAAATACAGATATTAGTTAGACAGAGAAACGATGTTTGATTAACAGGAAAACTAAATGCAACGCTCGTATTTACAACAAATAACTTGACAACTATTTGGTAACTCTCTCTCTCTCTCTCTCTCACTAGCAACTCTAACACTCGACGACACTCGCAACTCAATTCTAACGACTCTATGCTTCGACGTCTCGATCAACTCTGATTCTCGCAACACGCACATTTTTCGATTCGCCTTGGATAGCGAAACCGTCCTTCTTTTAACGCGTTTTTAAAACGCGATGGCGCTATCACTTTCTAAAAGCGTCGTCTTTAGATTTCCGATGGCCACGGGCACATCCGACTACCAGATATACAATGTATTATAAGAGTATCATTACCATACTTTTCATGAAAAGAGCAATTTTTCTTGATAACTATACTCTGTAACATAGATTGAAGTCGCTGATTTGATCCCTCTGATATCGTTGTCTTATGAGAGTCTCGCCTGGTCTTGATTGGTTCTGTTGACTCTTATCGTTGTGAAAATTCGATTCGTTGTGTACCTTTTTTGTATAGAGAATTATTTTGTGGTAGAATATAATGTTGTAATATTTGTGGTCTTTACTTTACTAATTTTGTCACTGAGCCACTCTTTGGTTCGTTGAGCGATTCATATTCCGCATATATTCCGTACTTGCTTCGCTTGGTACTTTTATAATTTTCGCAGTTACAATAAAAAATTTAATTCTTAACAGATTAAAGATTTAACCTCTTGCTTTATAGTGTACAATAATTTTTTTTTTGTATAGGTTAGGTGATCCATAGTTTGAGTAAGTAGTACATATATATATATATATATTTACGTGACAAGCTTTCATTTCAATCTATATTTAAGATTAATATTTTATCAGTTTCTGTTCGTAACAACATCGAAGTAGTCAATAAGTTTGAAGAGTATAATTAAGGAAGTTATGAAGCAAGAGGTTAAGAACAAATTCTGAAAGAGGTTATGTACAACTCAGTAGTACTGCTTTACATTACTTTGCGAATTACTTTTCAAGCATAAAAATAGTTTAACAGCCACTTATAGTTACTTCCTTACCATTACATTCATTAAATTCGTTTGATTTTGTAAACAAAATAACCACGCTGACCAGTCTCTTATTTAAAATAGAATTATTTTGTCATATATCCAACAGTTTACTTTCTCTTCGTAAATATTATTAATAATTTTATCAATTTCGTATACTTCCATTCTTCGTATAAGTGGCAATGAATCAGAGGAGTTTCATAGCAATATTGAACAACATACAGTCAACTACAACACCATTAGATACATCCACCATACAGTCAACTACAACACCATTAGATACATCCACCATACAGTCAACTACAACACCATTACATAACAACAATACAATAGATTATAATTTTCTCCGTGTCATTGATTCATCATCATCATTTTCCATTTTTTTAGCATATGTAAAAACGTATCTGACGTAATCTTACCTCGCTCTTTGAGTACAAAAATCCATTCAAATGAAACAAAGGGAAAAGAAATAAGAAAACAAACACTCGAATACGAATCTTCATTACATAACTGTATGTACTCCTCGAGGTATAATTACTCAGACACGTTACAGCGTACCTTCTTCGTTCCCTGATGGCTGATGTTGATCGTTGACGTTTATAATGAAAGAATTTCGTCAACGGCGCCATCTGGATCCTTGTTGAAAAATTAAAATAGCCGCAACAGCACCATTAAGCTCATCACCCAGAGTAGCTCTTGTTGCTGAGTCGTGGAGGAATTTTTATCATCAACGACAAAAACTATACCAGTTCCGGTAACGTTCTTCAGATGGTCCAGGCACTCGAACTCGCAACATCGCTCTCCAACACGGAATTTCTTGCATGTCTGTAGCAAAAAGAAATCGAATCTGATCCGTCGTATCGAGTAGTCCAGTGATTAGGGGGTTTCGGTGTTAGTTGTCTCTTTTGCTATATCTGTCGCTACATTTTGCTATTTCCTCTTTGACTGTAGGTATCTTGAGGTCGCGATGGATGGTTTCGTTGGTAACATACCAAGGTGCGTCTATTAAGGCTTTCGATTGGAATCGTTGTAGTATTTCGATGTTGGAGTTACTTGGACAGCAACAGCTGGTGATACTGTCATACACCTCCATTTATAAACTTTCGAAAATCGATGTGACCTTCAAACTTTAGTGTATTCTGTTTCACAGCACAAAATGTTTCCGAAACGTACGTTTATTGTTACAATAAACTTGACTAGTGGCTCTGAAATACTATCCTTGAAAAAACAATGGGGAAATTGGAGCAAAAACAGAAGGAAATAAACAAAGACCTTGTTGGTTCGTAAAAATAAAATATGCTACAGGAAAAACTTTTTCCAACGGATTGAGATGCGACAAGCTTTAAAAGCTATGACGCGAATCGAGCGTTTATCTACAAGAGCGCATTTTCGGTGGATATATATGTCGGAATGACATTGGGGATAGGGTTGTCGGTGTTTGAGGAGTCTTCATTGAAGCCATCGTTGCGGTGTAACGAAGATACGATTTATTGACACAGGTATGAATAACACAGGTTTGACAATCTACCACGGCGGTGAGACGTCAGCGACACTAGTGACAGTGGTCTCCGGTTCAATAACGAATCCGCGGCCAACGGGATGACAGATGGGCGTTCTCGCTGAATCTAAGTCTGACTCGTAAAAATAATTGCTGAGCGTAAAGACGTTACTCTTTGGTCGACGGGAGCGCGTAAAAGAATGCCTTTCCCGTCCCGATGATGCCACAGAGAAAAACTATAATGGGGTGTGTCTAAGGACACGAGATCATCGGATTCGTCGAGGAAAGCCTTCGTTTAGGAAGTAAAGGGAAATTGACGTTGCTGCTAATTGGTCAATCTCCATATCGGTGGTTAGAAAAAGATGCTAGCCGCCCTCGAGGGAAAGTTGCTAGTGGGAGACGCCGCTCGTTGAAAAATATGTCTCCCCTATCTTCCCGTAGTTGGTACAAAGACTGTTTGTCTGTTTGAAGGACTTTAGTTAACTAAACCTTAAGATTTATAACGAGCCCTCGGGCTAACCGAACATGTACTGCGGAGACGCATCGACATCTGGCAATCATCTTACTCGAAGAATAGGGTCTGCGTGTGGCGAGCCACGGGACAGAAACCGTTGGAATGTTTACTGTCGGGTATCGCCACGAATATTTCTTTTAAGGAGATCTATAGAATTACTCCATACCTTTGTTAGACAAAGCGTTCATCCCGTGACCGCGGCTACGTTCGGCGACTGACTGTCGCCTCGAGCCAAAGCTCACCGTCACTAATCTCGAACAATTACTATCGGATTGAATAACTACAATTGTTCAATTACAGCTATAGTAGACTCTAGGTTACAATGTTGCGGGATTATCCAAAATTCCAAAGGCTCCGGTGTTCTTTCATCTCCGACACGGCCAACGTGACTATCACACGTCCTCGTGTGTAACTAAAATATCGTGTTTTCTTACATTAGATTCGATACAACTGACATTATTTACGATTTAACTAAATGTCCAAGTAAGTCAAAGGTCCAGTGCAACAACAAAGTTTCGTTCGGAGGTTTGACAACAGAAAAATAAAAGA
Source organism: Bombus vosnesenskii (assembly GCF_011952255.1). Lineage (NCBI taxonomy): Eukaryota > Metazoa > Arthropoda > Insecta > Hymenoptera > Apidae > Bombus > Bombus vosnesenskii. The sequence goes on from NW_022883822.1 coordinate 12,866, forward strand.
GAATAGGAATTTGTAATGTTATAATTTGTATTCAAAGTGTTAGGTGCGTTCTGTGAGTCGCCAGTCAGACCGTAATGACACAACAGATCATTTTCGATTTCGTACACTAGTGAACCTCAGTTTGTTGGATCGTATTGCCATGTTGGGTGCATTACACCTAGAAAGCACGTATGCCCACTCAAGAGGGTTACAACAAAAGCACGTAACCCCACTCAACGGGTTACAACAAAAAGCATATCAACCCACTCAACGGGTTACAACAAAAGCACATCAACCCACTCAACGGGTTACAACAAAAAGCATATCAACCCACTCAACGGGTTACAACAAAAAGCATATAAAACCACTCGGTGTATTACTATGACCACAACGCAGTGTTAATGATCCTCTGAGGTCAGTGTACTTCCATCGTTATTATCACCGCCGTTGTCATCACCGCAGACGTCTAACTCAGCAGGGACGCAACCTTCTGGCATTTTTCTCAGTCTGTCGTGTCTGTCCTTATATGATCGTTTGCCGTCTAAGGTTTTTAGGGTATATCTATCTCCCTCCAAAGTCTGTGCTATTACGAATGGACCCCTGAATTTCGGATCTAACTTCGTCTGGTTTCTTTCCTCGTTTTTGCGTAATACGAAATCGCCAAGGTTGAACCTAACTATTTTAGCTTTGTTTTCATCGAACTTATCCTTATCGTATTTGGCGCTTGCTTCTATATTCTTTATCGCCTGCTGTCTTATATGGGAGATATTTACTTCTCTTTCTTGGATATTGTCGGGTAGGGATAAGCCGTAGGGTCTCGCTGTTTTACCGATTAGTAGTTCCAACGGGCATGACTTAGTCACGCGGTTGGTGGTACAATTTAAGGCCAGTTGTATTTCCCCGATCGCGTCTTGCCAGGACAGCCAGTTGGTTTCTATTGTTGTGAACATGGTTTTTTTTTAGCGTACTCATAATACGCTCTACCTGTCCGTTGGCCCTACTAGCTCCGGCCGCAATTAAATGGAGTTTAATGTATTTATCTTGACAAAAGTCTGGAAATTCTTTGCCCGTAAAACATCTTCCCTGATCCGCTATTATCCGGCAGGGACTGCCGAATAAAAATATAGTACGTAAGTGCTTTAACGGTACTAAGGAAATTTACTTTACGAGTATGATGCAGATATGCGAATTTAGTGAAGACGTCGACCAAAACAATGACATATTCTTTCGAACCACTTTTACCGCTTAGTTTGCCCGTTATGTCCACGTGAACTGTATGCCAAAGTATGCTGGTCTTAGGTATAGGATGTAATTCAGCTTGTATTTTACCTGAACTGGCCTTCGAAACTTGACAAGCGTGACAGTTCTCTACGAATTGGCGAACATACTCCGCCATTCCTTCGAACCAGTAACACTCGCACAGTTTCTCAAGCGTTTTATCCCAACTTAAGTGCATAACTGACTGTTGCACATGGTTAATAACAGATCATCTAAAACCTCTGGGGACAATGGACAAGCAGAGAGTTCTGCCTTTTCTCTGTATTTTACGATGAAGGGTACCGGACCGTAACTCACACGCATTCACGACGTCTTCCGCGAGCTCTTCATTCTGCAATTTATCGACGATCTCGGAAATTTGTGGGTCGCGACGTTGTTCCGCTAGTAGCCAATCGTCGGAGATTTCGGTTAGGTTAATTTCTTTCTCTACGATTTTGCTGAACGTACTGCGATCCAAGTCTACGGGATTTCGCGAGACAAAATTTACGTGGGCTATTTGTTTACCTTCCCGGTACAGAATGTCAAAAGTAAAAGTTTGTAAGTAAGCCCACCACCTGTAAACCCTGTCATCTAAATTTACCTTACTACTGAATGCCTTCAAAGGGTTACAATCGGAGACGACAAGAAATTCTCGTCCGTGGAGATAATGACGGAAATGCTTGACGGCGTTCACAACTGCTAACGTTTCTAGTTCGTAAGAATGATACCTAGATTCCGCAGAGCTACTTCTTATACTGTAATATTCTATTACTCTATTTTTACCTTCAATCTTGTGTATTAAAATAACCTCATATCCATCCGAACTCGCGTCGATACGAAGTTCTATCGGGTAGTTCGGGACAAATACCATTAACACCAGCGCGTCGGTCAGGGCGGAAATTACCTTTTGCCTTATTTTTCCATGCCTATCTGTCCAAGTCATGTTTTTATTATCGGAAGTAAGCGCATACAAGGGTTTCATTACCCGTGAAAATTTAGGGACGAATTTTCGGAAATAAAGGGCTAAACCTATGAACTGCCTGAGCTGTGTGACGGTCGTTGACGCAGGTAAAAAACTCAAGGCGTGCATTTTACCCGGATTGGGACGAACTTCTCCGTCGTAAATTACATATTCCAAATAGAGTACCGATGCCTTTAGAAAAGAACATTTTGAAAAGTTAAAGGAGAATCCGGCTTTTAGAAGGGTATCTAGTACGGTGTGCAATACTTTTAGAGCTTGATCTATCGAGTCGGCAATAATTAGGGGATCATCCAAATAGACGACAACGTAAGAATGGCACGTTGGCTGTTATACGTGTTTTCAAAGGAATCTCAAGAATGATCTCTCGTTTCGTTTGTTCGCAACCTCGAAATCAGCAGCCGCTGCTAAATGGAACGAAGGAAAGTGTAGTACAGATCACTCCGACCAAATGATTTCTTATGTCACCGCAATTAAAAAGGGTCAAATGCTACAGAAGACTTGGCACGCGACTACTCCTGAGGATTTCCGTACTAAACGCTTTGATGGTTTACAAAATTGTAGCAAGGAAGAACATAAATATTAGAATATTTAGGCAAGTATGAGCTGCACAATTATTAGGGTTGTCCGAAAGTATAAGAATCCCCATTTTCGACGGGGTCAGCATAGTATCGCCATCCCGAAAATGACTTCCGGAAGAAACATTAAACGCGCACGCACTTATGTTATGCAAATAAAGGACACCGAATGGATCGAACAAAGGCACAAAAGAATTCGAAGAAAACAACAACTTATTATCCAAATTGTTCATCGAGCGTAATCAATGCTGTATACTTCCTAGAATTAGGATGAATAGGGATTTGGAGAAACACACCGGCCATGTCCAGAATAATAAAATATCTCGCTTTTGCAATCTCGCGACTTGATCCGCAATGAGGGGTAAAGGATACCGATCCGCGACCGTATATTTATTTAGTTCTCGAAAATCTACCTATCATCTATCTGAACCATTGTTCGTCTTCACGAGTAACACAGGGCTCGCGAACGGTTTATGATTTTTGGCTGTAATTAAGTCGCTTGTTCTATCACGTACTATTCTGCGCTCGCGAAGTCTATTAGGACTCCTTGTACGGCGATGTTAGGATCAATTAATTGTACTTCTAACTGGCCTGTATTTTTTGTACGAGTACGTAGGGAACCCGTAACGGATGAATCTCTGAATTTCGAAAAGAAAGATTAATCGACTTTTATCGCTACTACGTACCTCGTTGTCAACTTCATTAACATCGATCTCGTTTTCAGCGGTTTTATTACAGGCATTAATTATTTTTGTTTTACACATAGCGAGGCTATTTTGTGTAATATTACGGCAAAATCTTGGCTTAAAATTTAACGAGTAATCGCGATATCGTATTGTTAAATAACTATCAGCGAGAACATGAAAAGTTTATCTCTAACCACCGACGCCTGCAACGGACAAGATTTGAGCGATACGTTTAGTACCGATATTTCTTATTCCTCGCATTACTACTATATCAATCGTTCTTTTGCCAGAAATTCTCAAGACTACGGATTCTTCAATTAGCGAACACTCGGCTCCGAAATCGGGGTAAAATGGAAACGACTCACCCGGATGGCTTGATCTACCAGTTGGCGCCTCCACTACGTAGAAGTCGATTCGACACTCGGTATTGAAATTATATTCAGGGCACTGCTCTGTAAAGGATCTTTCTCCATAATCAGATTGGTAGATGCGCACCAGGCAGCGGAGTCGAAAAATTGCTAGGTTCCACACTCGATTTTTGCACTAGCGACGGAATTAACTCGCGCACGATGGTCGTAAGCGCTTGCACTGTTATAACCGGTACTGATCCCACTTCTGCTGTCGGGTTTACATTGGAATTAGGGTTAGGGGCGTGAAAAGAATCTTCGTTTGGGTTACACGTTGTCGTTATGCAATAGAGAAGACATTGACTAGTGCAAATACGATTATTATAGAACCGGACAAGTAACCGCGGTGGTTAGGTACTCGAGAAACTAATGACAATGATCCTAGGTTCAATAACGAATCCGCGGTCGACGGGATGATAGATGAACGTACTCACAAAATCTAAGTCGGACGCGTAATATTCACTGATCGTAAAGAGTTACTCCTTTCATCAATGAGATCGCGAGCGAGAATGTCTTCCTCGTCCCGATCATGCCACAGAAAAAAACTATAATGGGGTGTGTCTAAGGACACGAGATCATCGGATTCGTTTAGAAAAGCCTTCGTTCAGAAAGTAAGGGAAATTGGCGTTGCTGCTAATTGGTCAATCTCCATATCGGTGGTTAGAAAAAGATGCTAGCCGCCCTCGAGGGACAGTTGCTAGTGGGAGACGCCGCTCGTTGGAAAATATGTCTCCCCTATCTTCCCGTAGTTGGGACAAAGACTGTTTGTCTGTTTGAAGGACTTTAGTTAACTAAACCTTAAGATTTATAACGGGCCCTCGCGCTAGCCGATCACGTACTGTGGAGACGCATCGACATCTGGCAATCATCTTACTCGAAGAATAGGGTCTGCGTGTGGCGAGCCACGGGACAGAAACCGTTCGAATGTTTACTGTCGCGTGTCGCCACGAATATTTCTTTTAAGGAGAGCTATAGAATTACTCCATACCTTTGTTAGGCAAAGCGTTCATCCCTTGACCGCGGCAACGTTGGGCGACAGACTGTCACCTCGAGCCAAAGCTCACCGTCAGTAATCTCGAACAATTACAATCGGATTGAATAACTACAATTGTTCAATTACAGACTCCGGTGTTCTTTCATCTCCGACATATATATATATGTATAAGATTTATAACACGAATGCTCGTTAAAATGTCTGTGATAAATAATTCCAATTAAAATGGAAAATTTTTTAATTGCATCGCTTACTTTGTATGAGAAAAATTCTGTTTGTCAATTCGATATCGAGAGCTGATAATGCTAACATACGATGAAACGATAACAGAAGAATCCGAATATTCAGAACTTTTCACGATATATGTTAAATAATATTATGAAATAAATTAAATAATTACCCCGCATTGCTTCCAGCGTAAGTGTTCACGATTCTCGGCGAAACCGAATATAGCAGCAGGAAATCAACCAATCACAATGTTTATTCGACCAATCGCGGGGAGACGTAGTCGCTAGGAGAGACGTCAACGGGAGTCGTAAATTCCCGTTACGATTATAACTATCGACACCACGACTTGATCGATCCCCTGATTTCCGGTGAGATAATAGGGGTGATTGAGTTTGTGATTCACAGAATTATAAATTATATATTTCCAACACTTAGATTACACTGATGAGCATAGATAGATAGATAATCACTTATCGCACGAAGATAAGATAGATATGTACGTTAGAGCAGGGCTCTTGTAATTGGATTCAATGTATTAGTGGACGTAGCACTATAAGATATTTAGGAGAGGAAATGTAGGCTCGACAATACCGAGACCGACTCTCGCGTTATGTTTAGACTGCACGATGGGCATTAGCGGTAGACTTAGTAGTTGACTTTTCCAACGATGTGGAAGAAGTGTAGTTGAGTGACGATGCTGTGTCGGAGGAAAGCTAAGGGTGGGTGTGTCTAGCGCACGGGTCCATCGGATCTGTTGGTGACGATTTTAGTTAGAAGAGTGAGGGAAATAGTCTTCGTTTTTAATTGGTTAAACGAAGGGTCTTAACCGCCCTCGAGAGAAAGTGGTTAGTGGGAGGAAAGTTGCAGCATACGTGAGAAAAACTAGCTTTCCCTTGTCAAGCCGTAGTAGACAAAGGTCTTTAGAAATGCTTTGAAACAGACGTTTGTTTGGTTTGAAGGACCTCTGCTAGGAAATTCCTAAGATTTATGGAAGATACTTGAGACTATTGAGGGTACGCAGTGAGTATCCGAAGATATCTGGTTGCCATCTTGCGCGCGGTGTGTGGCCTGGGCTAGGTAGAGTGTTACGCGACGTAACACGTATTTATCATGTAATTCAGCTTTTCCCTCTCACTCACTTTTGCGCCTGCACCTTTTAATTCATTTATTAATTTTTCAAAATCGCTAAAAAACGATGCTGAATCACTGTATTTATCAAGACTTATCTTCTCCAATCTCCTTCTGCACACGATCTAGTGCCGTCGATTCTTTCAAGTACACTTCGTCGAACTTTTTCATTATTTCATACGCTGTTTTTCTTCCCTAATATATTCTAATTGTCTATTTGAGAAGGCACTGTAAATTATATTTATCGTCTTCGGATCCTTTTTATCCCAGTCTGGATTGTCTGTTTCAGTCTTCACTCTAGTTATAACAATATCACATTCTTTATATCTCAGAAACATTGTTATTCTTTTCTTCCACATACCGTAACCCTCACCATCAAATATCGATAGCATAATTTCCGATCTCTCCATTTTAATTGATTTCCTCTTCTTTACTCAAGCGTTCCTACGTGCTTGAAGTATTTTTTCTTTTATTTTATATTCTTTGAACGTTTCTTCCCTTACTAAACTCGCAAGACTAAAAACCACGCACTAAAGAGCTTGCAAAACTAGTAACCACGCTCTGCTACCATGTTAAGGTATAGAGAGGATTCGAAAATACAAATAGTTTACTTTATTTCGCACACAACAGCTATACATATATATATTACACTCTGAAGACTTCGATAACCTTCTTGCACGCACGCTTGTTGTCAAGCAACTCTTCTAGATTCTCCTAACAGCCTCCAATCGTCTTTTGTCTCAACTGAGACCTGGATGCCCTCTGACACACACATTCACATGTACAGTGTAAATGTATCATCTACCTAACAAGATCATCAACGTAAAATCCTACCGTCCTCCCGAACATCATAAAACCGAAATAAATAAACAGATGACTGAAATGTTAAACAAAGAGATTATAGAACCCTCCGACTCCCCCTATAACTCTCCTGTCTGGATCGTTCCAAAGAAAATCGACGCATCAGGGAAACAAAAGTGGCGAGTAGGGATTGACTTTAGGAAGTTAAACGAACTAACAGACCAAGACGCGTATCCACTACCTGACATTGACGATATACTATCACAGCTAGGAAATGCGAAATATTTCTCCTCTTTAGACTTATTCTCAAGGTTCCATCAAATACCCATGGACGAGAATTCAAAGAAATACACTGCATTTAGCACACCACAAGAACACTTCCCTTATAATAGAATGCCATTCGAGCTCAAGAACGCACCTGCTACCATTCAAAGAATGATGGATACCACGTTAAGAGGTTTGATTAACAATCATTGTTTCGTTTATCTCGATGATATCATTATATTCGGGCAATCGATAGAAGAACATACTAAAAACTTAGTCATTATATTCCAAAGACTCGGGAAAGTAGGTCTAAGAATACAACCAGATAAATGTGAATTCTTAAAGCCCGAATTAGAATATCTAGGACATGTAGTGACAGCAGATGGAGTAAAACCTAACCCTAAAAAGATAGAAGCAGTAAAGAATTTCAAACTACCAAAAAATCCTACAGATGTAAAATCATTCCTTGGGCTAGCTAGATACTATAGAAAATTTATTAGAAACTTCTCTAAAATTGCCAAACCTCAATCTATTTTTAAAGAAGGACATTTAGTATTAATTCATAACGATCCTAAAGAACACAAGATAGATACTGAATGGCCAGGGCCATACACCATTGAAAAAGTGAAAAAGCCCTTATTATGAAATAACAGTAAATCACTCGATTAGGAAAATACATGGTAACCGTATTAAACCTTACTTTCCAGGACGATCTTCACCTTCTTCATAGTTAGCTAAGCTAAACGTTATACCCCTTAACGGTAGTTCTATATATCAAGAAAAATTAGCTCATGCATACATACATAGCGAATCTGTAAACGTAATTATAGGTTTAGACATTAAGGATATATATGCAAAACTCAGCGAAATTAAAAGATTTAGACTAATGTTAACAGAACATTTTAAAAGTAAATGCCCGTATTCCAATGAAATGATTACCCAACACCCAAGAACCCAACATTTTTTTATTATTATTTTCCCATTACTTTTACGTGACAAGCAAAGCGTAACGATAAACAAACTCCGGGCAAAACAATGTTGCCGCTACGTGCAATCGTCAACCGAGGTTGAATTTAAAGTTTTCGATACACCCCCGAGTATAAATAAAAGAACACGATCGTTAAGACAGTTAGTATCGAACATTCTTATAGCGAATTAATATCGAACGAACGTAAGCATTACCTTGTATACACATATCGAGCAACACTAAGCGAACGACGACTAATTCTGTACTGCAAATAATTTTAAATACATTTGACTACACTAAGTATCAACTCGTCTGGTCATTAATCAACAACGCGTTTAATCGCCCTCCACATACATGTTGTATAAGCTACTATGTGTATATTTATTTATGTTTCCCATAGTACAGACGTATTCCTTATTTTATTGTAGCTGTGTAATTTCAGTAGTCTTGCATAAAGGACATCTGTTTTGTTGCAGTTGTATCAGCTATTAATTGTAATACTTGAAGCGTCTGTATCTAATCGTCATGCATCTGTGGTGGCACTCGACCATGGAACTTTCCAACGGCTTCGCGACACAAAGCGCATACCTTCAAAGCGTAAGGCCGACACGCCTAATGTACCATTGATATCCCTACAGTTCTTTCGCCGAATATTCGGAAGAATGCATACGCGGCAACCGTTACGGACATCTAATAAACGCGTGCGTAGTGGAGATATCGAAGGGCAACAAAGAAAAGAATCCATTTGGTTTCGAATCAAAGATTCATTCTGCCCCGAGCTGCGGAGTGCGAAAGGTTAAGCGTCATAGCGAAGCAAACACAATTAGAGATACGTGATTATTGACTCTTGATAGTTAATCGTTAATCGTTAATCCTTAATTGTTGTTCATCGTTAATCGTTAATTGTTTTTGATCGTTCATCGTTAATCGTTAATTGTTGTTGACAGTTAATCGTTAGTCGTTAATTGTTGATCATAAATTGTTGACTGTTGATTGTTAATAATTTAATTAACTTTTTTGTTGAACATCAAGAGTATTTCTTGTGGGCACCTTCACCCACTATCTACCTCACATCGTTATTCTACATACGGAAGGCAAGATTGATATCAAGTTCGAAGGATAGACCGCAGAAGTCTGGTCTCTGCTATTACCACGAGACCTTTCGAGACCGCGCAAGGAAGTGCCGGGCCCCTTGCAACTGGACCCAGCGAAACGAGACCAGCCGTCCGTAAACGCGGCATGTGGCGATGGCTTTAGTATCCCGTCGCATTTTCGTGACGGACAGGGCACCAAGGATCTCTTTCCTTGTGAACACCGGTGTCAATATAAACGTATACCCGTGCAACAAACTACGCGGATTCGCGAACAAAGATACGTACGAGCTGTTCGCGGCGAATCGAGTGGTCGAAGCAAACCGAAAACGCCTTTCGCGAGTCAAAACGCATCGTCTCTGACGCCACAATGTTAGTGTCACGACCGGCATACTTCAAATCCGATGGACTGACGATGGAGATAAAGATGTGGCGGCACTCGGCGACAATCGGCGGCAATATCGCTGAAGTGTCTAATGAACCGTCAACATCCCAACGGTCCTTCCGCCGAAGGTTCTAGAAGAAAGAGCACGTGGCAACGGTCGCGGACGCCTAGCAAATGCAAATGCATGGTGGGGATGTTGAGGGATGACAAAAGAAAGTAATCGGATTCGATCGAAAGTCAAATCATAAGAGCTTCAGTCTTGGAAAGTCACGCCTAGAGTTTGGAAGTGGATTGTAAAGTGAATTGTTGTTAGAAAAAAAAATAAAGTTTCTTTTTTTTATTTACACCTCAAATTTCTTTTTTTATTTTGTTGTTTTACGTGACATTAGCGCATCCGGTATCGGCAACAGCGCGTGAACGACAAATGGCAGCCGCTAGGATTCGTTACAAAATCTTTGTCTCCCGTGCGATCAATTCTGTATTTAGAATAATTTTAAATATATTCGACAATATCAAGTATCAATTCGTCACGTCATTATTTAAATCATCCACCACAAATCCAAAAACAGAATAAGGAAAACAGAGAAACGAACAAATAGAAAATTAAGTTGCTAACATGTTTTTCTATAATAATATTTTAACATCAATATTGTAATACGCAATGTGTTACGCCGCCTAAAACATCTGCACGCCAGCTCGCGCGACCGGACAACAACCGACCTGCGTAACGTCACTTCGACCCTCACATAAGGACCCACCATAACTTTCACTTCCCTGTATTGTTTCGCCATGTGTCTTCAATCCGTTTGTCTTGAAGAATTTCTAAAGCTTAAAAATATTCTCGAAACACAGTCGGTTTTTAGAGAGGTCCTTGGGTATATTAGTCGGACTTAAAACACGGAGAAAGCGGGTATGCACCCATTAGGAAAATCCGAATAGCCCTGTAATAAAACAAGCTAGGTTTTTCTCACGCACACAGTCATCTATCCACCACGATGGTAGGAGACTCCCTACTCATCCCTTCGAGCAGTAGTGCAGGTCATGACCAATCGACACCGCGGTTCGTTGCCCTCGCTTTTCCTAACGAAAGTGGGAACAACGAATCCGCGTTCTTTAGGCACAGGGGCACACCCACACCGAACTTTTCTCCCGTATTAGAAAAAGAGCGACAGACAGTCTAAAAACTAACGCCTAACGCGGCAGTCTACACATAGCGCGAGAGTCGCATACTTCACGCAAATCTTTTGTCGGTTCTCGGTGTTGTCGAACACACATCTTCTCTCCTAAATATATTATAGTGCTAAGTCCATTAATACATTAATTTCCATCATAAGAGCCCTGCTCTAGCGTACATATCTATCGCATCTTCGTGCGACAAGTTGTTAACTATTTATTTCTCTACGTCAGTGTAATCTAAGTGTTGGAAATATATACTTTATAATTCTGTGAATCACAGTGTTATACAAACTCAATCACCCCTATTATCTCAACGGAAATCAGGGGATCGATCAATTCGTGGTGTCGATTGTTATAATCGTAACGGGGATTTACGACCCCCGTTGACGTCTCTCCTCGCGATTACGTCTCCCCGCAATTGGTCGAAATTTACCCAATGTGAAAATGAAAAAATTGGAAGCAACCGAACTACGGATGAAACTAAATCACTTCGCTGCTTGTAAAGATAACTTTTAGTGTTATAAACATAAGTCAAGTAGCAAAGAGCATAAATTGAATTTACCCAAACTCTTCTTGAAATCTGACAAAATGATTCTTTATTTTGTCAAAAAATCTTTACGTATTTTCCATTCCCATTCGTCGCTTTTTTCAGTGACGTGTTTATCGCTACGTCGAAACTCCGTCGGGTAGCAGTTAATTTCATTTAAAGTAGAAAACTATTCAGAAACGTGTATACGTTACACAGCAACAAACCAGTCGCCCTGTTATTACCTCGTTCTCACCAGTTCAAATTTCAGGGACAACCGACTACTTAGTATCGACCCAGTACGTCATATTTACTCGCCAAAAGAATTGTAAACGAAAATTGTAACCAGACGTGCCGTTAGTAACTACCATTTTTCATTTGGCGGAAATTTAAACAAACCCCGAAACACCGTGGCGTTTTGCAACTGTCTTTAATCCTTTAAGATAAAAAAGATTGACGCAAAATTTTGACGGGATGAAATTTCATGATATATTCAGGTGAAACGATGCGAAATTAGAGCGAAGCTTATAATGGGAATATTGTTTGCTTGTCTGTTGTCATAAAATGAGATATGCAGAATATATTAAAAAATAGAGTATATGTAATACGAAACTTTATATTATTCATGTTATTATGGACAAAATGTCACAATATGTTCATATATTTAAATCTCCTCCGAAAAAGATTATTGTATGTAGAACACAGTTTAACTGTATTTTGAATTCTTGTTTATCAGATCACAATTGATAAGTTGATATTAGGATGATTATCCTCATTTGAAACAATTTTGTGACTGTTATTTGTCAATATACTTTATATCTTATGTACATTTTAAATATAGTACGCAAACTCGAAGTTGCAAGGAACATTAATAAAAACTCAATATTTCAATAACGCCTTCCATGATTATAATTAAATATTTTTTCAAAATGTCGTATCAGTGTTACATCTAGCACCCCCTCCCCCACACACAAAAGTTTACCAATTTATAATATATGTACTAGTAGATTGACAAGGTACGATTTACAGGTTATATAGAATTCTATTTTATGATTTTATAATTTTTCGTTAAATAGAATAATCAAATAACTTGCAATTAGTAAAATTTCATTTGTTTTATCGTCAAACTTGTGCAAGGGAACATATTAATGCTGGTAACTTTAGTGACTTGCAAAATTTCAATAGTGCAAGACAGGCCAGATATTCAATTGCAATTGGTTGCTATCCATATTTTCATCGGTCTTACAATAACCTTATGTTATCAATTATGAATTAAAAAGTTAATGAAATCACAACTCACCCAAGGCCAATGTGTATGACTTCTTTTCGAAGATCGATTGAAATCTCGAGTTTGTTGTTTGAGACATTCAGTTACCACAAGACAAAAACACCACTCCATTACAGCCGACGTAAACAAAACATGACAGATTCTTCCAATTCTCGGACAACAAACATAGGCATACATACTGTTTTAAAGTCACAGTCTGTCGTTGAACTTTCGCCAAGTAACTTGATACGTACATATATACGTCCCTCGAAATCAGTTTTCGACGAAAATACATACGTGACATGTTATGTTGCAACCGAACGTGAATTTCTCGCGGGAAATAGCCTGATATCGTTTATTTATGCGTCTCTCAAATACGAATTTTACTATACACTTCGTTTAAGACACGTCATTTTGCAAAACGATTATCGAAAGATTACTGCTTACATCGAGATCGAGAATAGATTCGCAGGAAG
>NW_022883823.1:0-28527 GCF_011952255.1 Bombus vosnesenskii
TTTTAAAGTCACAGTCTGTCGTTGAACTTTCGCCAAGTAACTTGATACGTACATATATACGTCCCTCGAAATCAGTTTTCGACGAAAATACATACGTGACATGTTATGTTGCAACCGAACGTGAATTTCTCGCGGGAAATAGCCTGATATCGTTTATTTATGCGTCTCTCAAATACGAATTTTACTATACACTTCGTTTAAGACACGCCCTTTTGCAAAACGATTATCGAAAGATTACTGCTTACATCGAGATCGAGAATAGATTCGCAGGAAGCTGGATGCCGCGATTTCTTCCCGCGCTTTACTTTCTTCCGAAGTTGTGATTGGTTGATTTCCTGCTGCCATATTCGGTTTCGCCGAGAATCGTGAACACGTACGCTGGAAGCAATGCGGGAGATGGCGGTATTTAAATTTTATTTCGATAGCTTATTGTTGCCTTCTATATCTGTTGAAAGTTCTGAATATTCGGATTCTTCTGTTATCGTTTCATCACGTATGTTAGCATTATCAGCCTCTCCATTTGATATCAGATTGACAAACAGAATTTTTCTCATACAAAGTAAGTCCCGCATTAAATTATATGTATATGTATAGTCAAATATAGTAACAATTAAAATTTTTCCATTTTAATTGGTATTATTTTATCACCAGACATTTTACCGAGCATTCATTTTATAAATCTTATACATATATATATATATATATATATATATATATATATATATATATATATATATATATATATATAACCAATTTATAATATATATATGAATACACACACGCGCGCGCACACACACACACACAAACACACACACACACACACAAATATACACACACACATATATATATATACAAACAATAGAAATACTTTCGTGTGCTATTATACGTAGTTCGATAGTTTACATTTCACGGGCCCCGTGTTGCACCTGCGTCGGTTTCGTTCCTGTTTCCAACGTATAAGTGTAGCGTCAGTGATTCGCGTGACGCGACGCAACCTTCAACGTTTGTTTTTCTCCGTTTATGCGTTGTGTGTTCGTTTGAATGAAAACGTCGCGAGTGTTGTAACAAAAACCACGGAAAACAGAAGAAGAATACGGGAGCAAAAGGAATTCCAGGCTACAGCAGAATGCCCATTGCCCAACAGGGTTTCGTTCCATGGTATTTCAACGAGGTAAGCTACCTCTTTTAGTACGCTTCAAGGCGCCTCTTTCCAACCAATTAATTTGCGTCCAACACCATTTTAACTTCGTATACTCAGAGAAAATATCGTTCTTTTGTATTTTCTAACTCTGATCTATGTATAAATTTACTGCGACGGGTCATTTCTACGGATTAACGTATCTTATAAAAACGTTGCGTGAAATGTTAATAATATATAAGTCTTGAAACATTTGTACTAATTTCATAGAGGAACGTAGTTGGTACCTTCCGGGTGGCATATTGTATGCTTGTTACATGAACTTTCCAAATATCTTACAGTTAAATGGTTGGATTGTTTACTAGAATAAGCAACACAACATTGTTTTTGATTTATTGTGAATGAATTTATAGAATCATATTATTTTACACATATACACTATCGCGCAAAAGTATCCCAACATTTGATTACTTTTGATATTATGTTATTTAATTGCACAATCAAATTGATAGTATGTACCGATATATAATGATTACGATCTGTATTATTATCTTATTCCTATGATGTGGTTTTAACATAGGTCGTAACAAAACGGTCAAAAGTTCTTTATTCTCAGACTCTGTAGCCTGTAAGAAACGAATTAATTAATTAAGAATCTCGTTGTAACCTACAGGTTCGGAAAAGGCTGATAGGCTTTGGTCTACGTGGTGGTTGGGAATTTTCATTCGTTTCAAGTTCGCTTAGCTGATAAATAGTGAATGTGCATTTCTTCCAAAATAAAGAAGAAAGCGAAGTCGATAGAAACGTGGGTCAAATTTGAAATCATTTCTCGATTATGTGGAGGTTGATTAAACGCGTTGGTGTATGTAGTGATGAGACGAGTTGATATTTGGTGTAGTCAAATGTATTTAAAACTATCGGCAGTACTCTTCTAACGATCTCCCTCTAACGAATTTAAATTCGACTTCGGTTGACGGTTGCGCGTAGCGGCGATATTGTTCTGTCCGGAGTAAGTTTATTATCAAGTTTCGTACCTCGAGACGGTATCAATGCCCCGAGGCAAAACAACAACATGAGTTACTCTCGATTCGCATCGTCCTATGACTCATATGTCGCTACAATATGCAATCGAATAAAGTGATAAATAGCTTGCAGATGTTTACGCGTCTCTGAAAATGTTAAAAGATATAACACGTTTAACGCGAAGTATTCGTGATAATATTCGCTGCAATTTGAAATATCTGCGTGCAGTCTCGTGGGTTTTGAATAAAAATTTATCTTTTATCGAAAGATACATACATGTTTTGGCCTATATATAGCTTTGTACTCTTGTAACCTAAAAGAGAAGTCGAAAAAAAGTGATGTTAACTCTTGCAGTAAAAAATTCATTTATGTCAATACTACATTTAGAAATGCACCAAGAGAAGCAAGACAAATTATTGACGAAACACAGGATAGTCATTTCCGATCAAAAAGAAAAACGCAACTAAAATAATATGTAGATAGCTATTAAGGCAATAAATAATAAAGTCATTGAAATGATCCATCATTTCAAACTAATATCGCTTCTCTTTACTTCAGAACTGCTATAAACATTTTAAATATCATTTATGTCTTGGTTCCCGTGCGAAGTTCTCGAAGAATTCGTCAAATGATGTCATGAACAATATAAATAATCGTAAAAAATCTATATTTGTGTTTAAAAAATAGGCGAATAAAGAGAAATAGGATAATCGAGACCGGTGAAAAGGATCAACCAAAATCCCGCATCTGATACAAGCGGAAGAGAAATCAATTTCTATCATGTCGCACGGCGAACAAGAACGCAAATACGGAATCTTTTGTATAATACTCCTCCAAACTCTGTTGAGTCGCAGTAATAATAATAATCGGGTGTTGACTTCTGCTCGTTTTTACTTGAAGTTTGCTCGTTACCTCTTTGAAATTTGGTGGATCGTTTTCTGTCGAAACCCGTTCCATCTGACGTTAAAATCAAGAAAAACAATATTACGATAAAGACTTTTATCTCCATTGTTGTCAACTTCCGTCAAGTCTTCGTTTTCTGCTCGCTGAATATAATACGGATTCCCAAAAACTTTCTTCGTATGAAATTTTACTAATGTACATTTATCAAACATTGCACATTTTAAAATAGGTTATCATTATAAGATTAAAAAAAATAGCTAAAAATATCTTGAAACAAAAGAAACCAATTTTGAAGTTTGTTAGCCCGGAAATGTCATGGTAGGAAGGTATACTTCGATATTACTTTTACTATCGATAGGCGTCGCCGTCGTTGCTGTTATCATATACGAGACACAACAAATCACAAAATTGACAAATCACCGGTGATCTCCCCGAGTCGCAGTTCGAACGTTTCACAAATAAGTTAAAGAATTAAACTTTAGATATAGTGGTAAAATTTATTGTATGAATCCAACAGAGTGACGGTTCAGGGTGTTATAACAAAGGGGTATAGAACGCTGATTTGGGAGACTTCTTGTACTGAGGTTTTAGTCCCTCTGAAGCGGTTATCGTCGGGTGTATATCAGAGGCGCCTATCCGTTGCTATCTGGTTATTGTTTCGATAGCTGTGGCATGTAGGATGTTTTGTCTACTCTATTAGTGCTTCTAAGCGTGTGATACTGTCGACTATTCGCCTGTGCATGATTATACATTGAGTAAACGGATAGCCTGAGTTGGAGTTTTGATGATTAGGATAATCGAAATAATTCATAGCCATGGTAATATTTTAACTAATTTATTTTGTTGTCTTTTATAGGCCACTGCAATGAGAAAAGAATTCCTGAAGCCAAAGAAAATGATACACCCAAATGGCAGAAAGTCTATCGCTATTACGAAAAAAGCCAAAAAGTAAATACAATTACTATTAAATTATGTGATTTTGTTATGTACATTTCATTTATTTTATATGATTATATAATACTTTTGTGTAATAAAGAAGGAAATGGACAATGTGTTTTGTTTCAGAATATCAAATAGACAGAAGGCAGAAATGTCCTGCTTGATAAAACAGAATTCAATAGGAGAGAAAATATCGTGGATCAGAAACAATATGATTCCAGGCGTGTGACCCTATACTCCAGAGATAACTGCAAGGTTGTTAGAAACGGAGGTAAAACAAAAATGTATACACATGATGATACAGAGATTGTACATTAAAGATGTGATTAGTTATAGTTCTATATTTGATCCAAAGGTATGTAGCAAGAAATGATGAAGAAATGGAAGAAATTACTATTAAAAGGTCTATAGGTAGCAACAGGAGTAGACAGCATGCTAGGAGGGAACATATAATTAGAGTAGAAAGAACTAGGAGAATATCATACACGTGGAATAGGTAAAGAATTACAGCCAAATTTATTTTCAATATATCCTGATGTACAAAACCTCCTTTATTTTTCAGAAATTTCTGATATTTTAAATGCAACTCAGTGTGAAATGTTATTGAATTGGAATAATGAATTACAGTGTGCGAATAATTTTAAATTTATAAGGTTTGGCGAGAAAGATTTAAAGAAAGTATTAGAACTAAGAAAAAGAATGAAAATGAGCCATATTAGACTATCCAAATCTCTATTAGCTATGCCTGTAAACAAGAAGAATTTATTCAGCAAGCCAATTGATTTAGATGAAAATAGTGTAATGGAAATAGAATAAATTCTGTAGATATGTCTTTTTATCTTTCATCTCTATTTAAAAACAAGAAAACAGAAGAAAAGCGAACAGTTTCGTCCTTTTTTGTTTGCGAAATGCTAGAAACCGTATTTCGTCTTGCTCTTATCTCCCACGAGAAACAGTCACGTCACAAGATACAAGAGTACGATAGAAGAGAAAAGAAAATGTTCGATTGTGAAATATACAACAAAACTGAAACATGCAGATGAATCACGTGCACGTTATGAATATTCTGCATCGTTTCTCCACCTTTCCTTCATTTTTTTCGCTAGCTGCTCCATTATTTAAGAACGAAGATATAGTAATTACTCTCAAAGTTGTACATTTCGAAATGGTAGGAAAATCAATAGTACAATGATAAATATACGATTTTAAAAGCTTTTTAGATTTCTTACATACTTAGCATTAATCAAATAGCTTAGTATATAAAAGAGTTTACTTATGTCGCATGTTATAAATGCAGCTGCGTTCGTTACAACAATTCCAATTCCCAGGAATTTCTCTCGAAGATCGCAGTGAAGAATTTGCTTTGTTAAATTATTACTGGTATACTTCGTCAACTTGTGGTATATCGATACAATTTGTCAACCATCACTTTTAATAGCTTCTCGCTAATAAAAACATTTCGTCCCTATTTAATAAGAAGCAGTATATTCTTAATTATTTAGAAATTTAGTTAATGATGTTTAAAAATACGAATATGTTTAAAAATTATAATGTAAATATATATATTTCATTTCATGTTTTACTAATATATCTCTAATTTAGATTAAATATCTGAAACTTGAAAGAAACTTTTAAAACTTTCAATACATCGCATACGTTTCAAATGTAGTGCATAGTTACATATATATGTACGATCGATCTTACTCGATCATCTTACTCGAAGAACAGGGTCTGCGTGTGGCGAGCTACGGGACAGGGACCGTTGGAATGTTTACTGTCGAGCGTTACAACTATTTCCTTCTTAAGGAGAGCTATAGAATTATTCCATGCCTTTGTTAGACAAAGCGTTCATCCTGTGACCGCGGCTACGTTCGGCGACTGACTGTCGCCTCGCGCCAAAGCTCATTATCACAACTCTCGAACAATTACAATCGGATTGAATAACTACAATTGTTCACTTACAGCTATAGTAGACTCTAGGTTACAATGTTGCGGGATTATCCAAAATTCCAAAGGCTCCGGTGTTCTTTCATCTCCGACAAATATATTATGGTATAGTAACTATTTTCCGACCGCATGGAAGGCTAATAAAGATGGAAATATGGTCGAGAACTGGCGACCAATTACGATCGGCCCAATTCTAGGCCGCATTTTCTCATCAATCCTCGATGGGCGGCTAAGACGGGGTATAGATCAAAATATAAGGCTGTTGAGATATGTGTAATTTTCTGTGCTGGACTGAGTTAAGTAGTAGAAATACTTATATGTATATATCAGTGTGTGGAAGTATGTGTGTGTGCGCAGCGTCTCGAAACAAAGGAATGTAAACAGTCAGTCGGTTAATAGTCGTCGATGAAGAGTCGGGTGCAGAAGGTGCTGAGACGCGTGCAAGTGTATCGATAAATATATATAGAATCGTCCATGTAATAAATATATCATTATTTTAGTAATAACTGTCAATATAAATTTAATGTTCCTATAACATTATTTCGGCTTCAAAGATCCACAATTCTCAACATGGTAGAAGATCGTGGTTGCCGAGATTTAAGGTTATGGAACCACGTGTAACCGGGAGTGAATGTATAAAAGTCGATTTATAAAAAGGAATAAAAAATTGGAAATAAGTTCTGAAGAGATAAAAAGGCTATTGGTAGAACAAATAAAAAGATTTTGGATAATAAAGAGAATTATTTTTTGAAAAAAAAAAAGAAGGTGTGAATATAGAAAACGAATCAAGATGCCAAGGGACGACGAAATTAAGGTTCAAATATTCGATGGACGCGATTACAGAATGTGGAAGAAAAGAATATTAATGTATCTAAAGTGTAAAAAATGTTATGAACCGGCTACACGAGAGAAAATGGACACGGATGCGCAAGATAAGTGGGATGAAAAGAATCAATGGGCGATGAACTACATCTATAGTAGTATAACGAATGAGCAATTAGAATTTGTTGGTGATCAAGACACTGCTTTAAAAATAATGCAAACGTTTGATGAGATGTATATGAAGGAATCAACAGCAGTGCAAATTTGTATAAGAAGTAGACTAGACATGATGAGGTTGAAAGACTTTGAAGAATCAAATTCATTTTTCACGAAATTTGAAAAAACTATCAATGAATTAAAGAGTGCCGATGCAAATGTAAGCGAACGTGAAAAACTCGACTACATGCTGAAAGCACTACCAGAATCATTGAGCTATGTTGGTGACTTAATCGACTCAGTGAAAGAAAGTGATCGGACTTGTGAATTTTTGAAAAATAAAATTATAATGTGGGAAACGCGTAGCAAGAAAGAAAGTGATAGAACAAAGTCAAATGTATTTACAGCCGAAAAAAAGGACATAAAGTGCTATGGCTGTGGAAAGTACGGTCACATGGCAAAAAATTGCACAAACACGTATAGAGGCGGAAACAATGACGCAAACAATGGAAGAACGCAACAGCAAGGAGGTGCGTATCAGCCGCAGTAGAATAGGGGTCGCGGCGGACGGAGTTTTGGCCAAAGAAGACGAGGATACGGCCAACGAGGATTTGGCCAACGAGGACAAAGCAGAGGCCGGCAACCACGCTACTACGAGGCAAGTCAACACGACGCAAATTATTCACACAACGAGGGCTACGACGACCAAGAAATTGGATCTTTCCTAACGAGAGTAGAGCGCGAAAATAATAAAAATGAAATTACGGTATGTACTAGCGATACGCGAAAAATAGAGTGGATATTGGATAGTGGATGTTCAGATCACATTATATATAATGACTCTTATTTTGTTGAGTACGAAAATTTAAAAAACCCGATAAATGTGAAGTTAGGAGACGGTAGAAGTCTAAAAGGAACAAAAGTCGGAAAAAATTTAACTTACTTTGAAGTAAACAAAAGGAGGATTAAAATTACAATGTCTAATGTATTTTACGTGAAAGAAATGGATAATAACTTAATTAGCTATGCGAGAGTAACGAATGAAAATAAGATAGTCTCAGCAGGAAATACTTTAAAGATATATAACAAATACAGAAAGTTGATAGGGATAGCATTCAAAGATCATGGTTTATATAAGATAAGTAGTTACATTGAAAGGCAAGAATCTCATGCTAAAAATGTAGAAATGTACCCTTCCAAAATAACCGTAGAAAAGCACGCGAGATTTTAGAATTAGTACATACCGATTTAAATGGACCTCATAATAATACCGGGTTTGATGGATCCAAATATTTCTTGACATTTATAGATGACTACAGTAAGTGTGCATTGATTTATACTTTGAAATCAAAAGGTGAAGTTTACAATTGCTTCCTTGATTACATAAACAAAGTCGAAAATCTTACTGGTAAAAAGATAAAGAGATTAAGATACGATAATGGAAAAGAATATATGAACAAAAGCATGTACAATCTAATTAGGGAAAAGGGAATTGTCGTAGAACCATGCCCACCTTATGTTCACGAGTTAAATGGAACAGCTGAGCGCTACAATAGAACAATCATGAATTCCGCTAGATGCTTATTACATGATTCAAAGCTGAATATTAAATATTGGCCGGAAATAGTGAGAGCCGCGGCGTACTTAAAAAATAGAACCGTTACAAACACATATGAAAATAAAACACCATTTGAAATATTTTTAAAAAGGAAACCGAATATAAATAATTTAAGATTGTACGGAAGTAGAGTTTTCGTAAGAATACCCGAAGTTAAAAGAAATTCGAAATGGGACAAAAAAAAGCAGACACTGGGATACTTGTAGGTTATGAAAACAATGGATATAGGATACTAGTTAATAATAAAATTGTAATTGCAAGACACGTAGAATTTATAGGTGAAGATGATAATTTAGTAGGATTTCGAGGAGAAGATGGACCAGGCAATGAGACAGAAAAGGTTTTTGACGAACATTCGGATGTAAACGAAAAGGTCGAGCAGGTTGCAATAAAAAAGGAGAGAAATTTAAGTAACGAATCAGAAGAAAAACATGAGGACACAGAAAGTAATTTGAGAAGGTCAGGACGGGAAAGAAAGAAACCTCAAAGATATGGTCAAACGAGCTCATATTTCATTTATGTGAATATAGTTAGTGCACACAGTCCTATGAAACCTATGAAGAAGCTTTAAGTGGAGATGACAGCGGTTCATGTAAAGAAGCAATGGATCGAGAAATGAATAGTTTAATGAAAAATAAGACCAGGCAATTAGTAGAAAAACCAAAAGACAAAAAAGTATTAGACTTGAAATGGATATATACGAATAAATCTGATAATAGTAAGAAAGCGCGACTAGTTGTTCGAGGCTTCCAACAAAAAGAAGTACTGGAAGATTTATACTCTCCAGTAGCAAAAATGCAAACGTTGAAGTTATTACTATCTTATTGTTGTCAATATGGTTTGACGATTATGCAAATGGATGTAGAAACAACTTTCTTAAACGGAACTATAAAATCGGAAGTATTTGTAAAACAACCTATAGGTTACGACGATAAAAGCGGGAAAGTATGTAAATTATCAAAAGCGTTATATGGATTGCGTGAAAGTTCAAGAGCTTGGTATGAATGTTTCGACGAATATATGAAAAAATTAGGATTTCAAAGAAGTAAGAGTGATTATTGTCTGTATATGAAGTATGAGAGCGATGATGTTATATATTTAATTCTATTCGTAGACGACTTATTAATATGTGGAAAAACATAAGAAAAATCGATGAAATTAAAAAAAAATTGTGAAACAAATTTTTGATGAAGGACTTGGGTGAAGTAAAGACTTACTTAGGAATAAACATTGAATACGATAATAAGAAGTGTGAGATGAAACTGGATCAAAGTAGTTATATAGAGTCATTAGCGAAACATTATAATATAGAAAACAGTAAATTATATTTTACACCAATGGAACAAAACTTAAGTTTAGAACCCGCACAATCAGCTTTAGACGATATAAGATATAGAAATCTCATAGGAGCTTTGTTATATATTAGTACTGAAACAAGATTAGACGTTAGCTATAGTGTAAATTATTTAACTCGATTTCAAAACAGTTACAACGAGACCCACTATAAATATGCAGCACAAAAAATTAAGGAGGTGTGTTGAGATATGTATAATTTTCTGTGCTGGACTGAGTTAAGTGCGTAGTAGAAATACTTATATGTATGTCGGATCACGATTCGAATTTTGGGCGCGCGACGACTCTTCATGTGGACTAGCCATCGTTTCACAAAGCCGAGATTTTATTTACACGTGTATACAGGTCTATCACTAAGCTTAACAAATAATAAGTACAACTAATAATAAGTCTAACAAACACTAAGCCTAATGAATAATACGATCTACGAATAATTAAATTAAATAATACTATTAGCAATGTTTGAGTTCAAACGAATCCACGGTCACCGGGATAACTCCTTACTAAGCGAAACTAACTTAGCCGCAAATGCGATCGTCGAAAATGCTCGATGTATCACTCTCCAAGGCAATCGCAAGAATGCCAGCCTCGTGGAGATTTTTCTCCCTGTACGATTGCATTTTGTTTTCTATACCCGTTTGGAAGCATCGAGAAGGTTCCAAACGCCGTTGCTAGGCACACTCGTTGGAAGCATCGAGAGAGTTCCAAACGCCGTTGCTAGGCAGTTTCTGCCTGGAGTTTTGATTACTAATACAATGTATGTCCCATTGCATCGGCACCTCCGAGGCAACATCACACGTGGCTAGGCCCGCTCTCGAGGCCACATGCCGCCACAACCACATTTCTCGGAAAACACATACAACCACTCCAGACCTCCGTTAGATAAAACATCCATCCCGTGACCGTGGCTACGTTCAGCGACCGATTGTCACCTCGAACCCAATCTCGCTTATTACAAATCTTAAGCAATTGCAACTATAATAAAATCTAGGCTAAGGTACTAGGGGATGTTCCCAAAATTTCCAAGGAAAGGCTTCGGCTTTCCTTTCATCTTCGACATACATATAATTGTAAATTACTATAGTAACGGGCCCAAGAAAGTAAGAATAAAAAAAAAGAAAAACAAAAACAACAACTCAATTGAAAACGTAACAATAACAATTAAAATATTTTTTTCGTGGCAGCGGTGGGATGCGCTCCACAGAGGATTAAAGTTCTTACGATTATTGACAAAATATAATAGAGAATATGGCAACTCCATTAGAATCATTGAACGAAGACATGCTCTTGACATTGTCAGAAAAACTAAGAGCATGTGATGCAAATTTTCGAGTAATGAGCCGACATGAGTACAAAAACCAATGAATTACAAGACGACATGCGTTCACTCAAAACAAAAAAGGAAATCGAGACACCCGTATCACTGCCGATAATTCCTCAGGTGACAATACCGACAGACGGTAGCCCCAACTAATCAAGTTAAAAGACGCGATCGAGTCAGTACCAATATTCGACAGACATCGACCCTCAGTATTTCAATTTTTAAGAGCATGCGAGCGCGCACGAAACATGATTCCGCGGCATCAGGAGCCTCAATTGGTAAAATTATTAATGAATAAGCTTCGCGGGCACGGGTACCTCGCCGTACAGGACAGTCAGCTAAACAGTTTGGACGATTTCGGGAACAAATTAAAGGATATGTTCGGCCCAGGGAAATCCCTTAACGAATATAAGGGAGAATTAGGAACAATATTGGAACGACCGGGGGGAGACATACTAGACTATATAGATCGCGTCAGAAACCTTAGGTTAGCAATAATGGACGGAGAAAGATGTGATTACGGTATTATATCTCAGGATGTTCAAGACACAATAGATTGGGACACAAGGGAGGCCTTCGTTAAGGGACTCCCAAACGAGGTATATTTGCGAGTAAAAATAGCGGGATACCATTCTTTAGAAGAATTCGTATCGCCAAGCCGTTAAAGCAACGCGAGAATTAAAACGAGCAAAGGACAGAACGCAATACCAACGTCCGACACCTCCGAACAATTACAATCGTAACAACGTTCGTCCCCCGAGCAATAGTAAAAACATCGGAAACAACCGCCAGGATCGAAGACCTATATCGCCGCCGCAAAATGGCCCAAACGCTCCGAGACAAAATGCGCTAACATGCAATTATTACAAAAAAACCTGGGCATTTGATAAAAGATTGTTATACATTCAAAGCCAGAGTAGACGCTAGGATAATCGTACCCTATGCATCGGAACAATCGGGAAACCGGGCACGTCCATCGGGAGAATGGGGCGAGCCACGAAGGAACGATATTTCGAATCGCCCGAGAGTACAGGCAGTAGCAAGAAAGCCGGCACCTACGCCAGTAAAACAAACACGAGCAGCGATCCCCGTAAAATCAACTACACGATCTACAACAAAAACCAGAACGAATGTAAAGCCGGCTGTAAAACCAACGGAACCACCACCAAATACTGTGGGAAAACCTTCCTGCTGGATCAAAAAGAGAAGAAAATACGAGAAGAATTGACAAAAGAAAATCACCAAGGATCGGACTCAGATTTGGACTCTCCGGATTGTTTCAATAAAAATGAACGAAACTCCAAGTACTCCCACCGCTAGAATAGTCTCCCCAGATTTAACAACTAAGACAAATTTACTATTAGACTCCGGATCAGAAATCAATATTGTTACGTTTTTGTTTGGTTCGTTTTGGTTGTGTTGCCGTTAATTTTTGAATTCAGATTAAATTGTAGTGTTGTCTGTTATTTAATGCGATTGACAATTAAACTACACGTTTCGGCTAACCTGCTACGCGCAGGAGTACTGGCACGGGAGAGGATTAAAGTTGGTGAAAATAAATGTTCGCTTAATCCTATTATATTATTAGACAAATATTCTTCACAAAAAATGTTTATTCATATTCTAATTGGAAATTGCCAGAATTGTCGTTGAAATTTCAAATACTCGAAGTTACTCGAATCGTTCGCAATACGTTTTCACTCTTATTAATTACAAGATTTTAATTTGATAGATTTGCAATAATTTACAAGTTGACAAATGCAAACACGTCGATTAACAAGACTAACAAGAACTGGGGAACTGAGGAACTCTGAACTAAGGAATTATCTCTCTCTTCTATGTCGCTACGCTTATTTATATGTCGGAGATGAAAGAACACCGGAGCCTTTGAAATTTTGGATAATCCCGCAACATTGTAACCTAGAGTCTACTATAGCTGTAATTGAACAATTGTAGTTATTCAATCCGATTGTAATTGTTCGAGAGTTGTGATAATGAGCTTGGGCTCGAGGCGACAGTCAATCGCCGAACGTAGCCGCGGTCACGGGATGAACGCTTTGTCTAACAAAGGCATGGAATAATTCTATAGCTCTCTTTAAAAAGGAAATAGTTGTAACACTCGACAGTACACATTTCAACGGTCTCTGTCCCGTAGCTCGCCACACGCAGACCCTATTCTTCGAGTAAGATGATTGCCAGATGTCGATGCGTCTCCGCAGTACATGTTCAGCTAGCCCGAGGGCCCGTTATAAATCTTAAGATTTAGCCAACTAAAGTCCTTCAAACAGACAAACAGTCTTTGTCCCAACTACGGGAAGATAGGGGAGACATATTTTTCAACGAGCGGCGTCTCCCACTAGCAACTTTCCCTCGAGGGCGGCTAGCATCTTTTCCTAACCACCGATATGGAGATTGACCAATTAGCAGCAACGTCAATTTCCCTTACTTCCTAAACGAAGGCTTTCCTCGACGAATCCGATGATCTCGTGTCCTTAGACACACCCCATTATAGTTTTCCTCTGTGGCATCATCGGGGCGGGAAAGACATTCTCGCTCGCGACCTCATTGATGAAAGGAGTAACCCTTTACGACCAGTGAATATTACGCGTCCGACTTAGATTTTGTGAGTACGTTCATCTGTCATCCCGTCGACCGCGGATTCGTTATTGAACCTAGGATCATTGTCATTAGTTTCTCGAGTACCTAACTACCACGGTTACTTGTCCGGTTCTATAATAATCGTATTTGCACTAGTCAATGTCTTCTCTATTGCATAACGACAACGTGTAACCCAAACGAAGATTCGTTTCACGCCCCTAACCCTAATTCTAATGAAAACCCGACATATATATGTATTAATAAATTGGTATGTTAAATTCAATTATTTTATTAACAATAAAATGCCTCTAATTTGGCTTCAATTTAAACTTTATTTTATTTAATTTATAAATTTAATTTATATGAGAAGTAAAATTTACTTTTAATTTCGACTTAAAGATTGATTTATTTTTATAAATCCTTATATAATTAAAACATTCAATTTAAATAATTACATGATCATTCTATTAATAAAGAAAAAATTAGCATAAAAAATAAAAAAATTATTAAAATAAATAAATATAGAAAATTTAATGTTTTAATATATGAAATTAAAGGGATTAGTAAAACAATTTCTACATAAAAAATTAGAAATGTTAATGAAATTAAATAAAATGGTAATGAAAATGGAATATTTATTTTTGTAATTGGATTAAATCCACATTCATAAGGTAAATTTTGTTCTATATTAAATTTTTTGTATATTGATAAAAATATATTTAATAAAAAAATAATTATTAAAATTATAAAAATTAATAAATAATAAATTATATTAATTAAGTATATTAATTTAATATTAAATTTTTTAATTGGAAATTAAATGTAATTTTATTATACCATATATTTAAAATTTAATTTAATTTATGATGATGTAATAAAATATATAAATGAATAATCAAATTAGATCAACAAAATGTCAATATCAAATAGCAAATTCAAAATTAATACGATGAATTATTGAAAAATGATTTTTTATTATTCGGATTAAAGAATATAATAGAAATAATGTTCCAATAAGAACGTGAATACCATGAAATCCGGTAGATAAAAAAAAATAGATCCAAAAATTCTATCATTAATACAAAAAAATGAATTATAATATTCAAAAATTTGTATAGAATTAAAATAAAATCCTAAAAAAATTGTTGATATTAATATTGAGATTCTTGATTTAAATTTATTATTAATTCAATGTATCCTACTATTATTATTAATTGGATATAGTACACTGCTATATAATATTGATAGTTCAAGAAAAGTATTAAAGCAGTGAAAATTATAGAGTTTTTAAGAAACAGGACGACAGAAGCAGGACAGAATCGCAACAGACGGACATTGCAAAAGTGTCTTTTGCTCCGCCTCCAAGGATTTGCACCCCCTCCCCCAAATGTTTTCAAAATTTCCTAAGGAATTATACCTGGCTTTATACCCGAGGAAATTTTATGACCGCATGAAAACATACTTCTTAGTTTCCTACTTTCTTTCATACTTCCCCATTCCTATTTTCGTAGTTAATAAGTTAAAATTAATTTTCTCTATGTATCTCAAATATTATTTATAAAAAATGAGAAAATTAAATATATAAAATATAATGATGTAAGTAATATATTTAAATTAGTATATGGGTATTCAAATATTTGTTTTCCTAATCAAGTAAGTATAATAAAAATATTAATAAATCATCAATAAAAAATTTTATTTATAAAATAAAATTTTTTATTTTTTAAATTATTTAAATTAATTAATGGAATTAAATATAAAATAAAAATTGATATAAAAAGTATAATTACTCCTCCTAGTTTATTTGGAATTGTTCGTAGAATTGAATATGCAAATAAAAAATATCATTCAGGTTTAATATGAATTGGTGTAATTATTGGATTTGCTATTTTAAAATTATCTGGATCACCTAAGATGTAATGTATTTGTAAGTTAATTAATATAAATAAAATAAATGTTAAAATGATTGTAATTAAATCTTTAATTGAAAAATATGGATGAAAATTAATTTTATAAATATTTAGTTTTGAGTGTATTGGGTTTGATGATCCTGTAACATGAAGGATAATTAAATGTATAAATACTATTATTAAAATAATAAATGGTAAAATAAAATGAAATGAATAAAATCGGTTTAATGTATCATTATTAATTGAAAATCCACCTCAGATTCATTCAACTGTAAATTGTCCAATATATGGGATAGCTGAAATTAAATTAGTAATAACTATTGCTCCTCAAAAAGATATTTGACCTCATGGTAATACATATCCAAGAAATGCTGTTGCTATTGATAAAAATAAAATTGAAACTCCAATTGATCAAACTTGAAATAATTTAAATGAATAATAAAATATATTTCGTGCAATATGTAAATATATAATGAAAAAATAAAATGATGCTCCGTTTATATGAATTAATCGAATTAATCATCCTGAGTTTATATCTTTTATAATATTTGAAATTCTATTAAATGCAATATTGATATTTGGACAGTAATGTATTGATAAAAATAATCCTGAGATAATTTGAATTATTAAAAATATTCCAAGTATTGATCCAAAATTTCATAAGTAATTAATATTAATTGGTGTAGGTAAATTAATAAATGATATAGGTATGAAATTAATTATGAAATAATAATTGATTTAAAATATAAAAGATTTATTTTGATAATTTCAAGAGTAACAATATTAATTTCAGGAATTATAGCTAATTTTGAAATAGATTTTAAAAAAATTGGTGCTTTATCAACATTAAGACAATTAGGTTTTATAATGAGAATTTATTCTTTAGGAATAACAGATTTGACATTTTTACATTTATTTATTCATGCGTTTTTTAAATCTATAATAATTATATGTGTTGGAAGATTGATTCATTATATAAATGGTATTCAAAATTTTCGTTTTTATTCTGGTATATTTTTTTTATATCCTATAAAAGGATTATTAATAATATTTTCATTAATAATATTATGTGGTTTTCCATTTTTAGTGGGATTTTATTCTAAAGATTTAATTGTTGAATATTATTTTTTAAGAATTAAAAGAACTTTTAGTATAGTAAATTTAATTTTTGGAACTATTTTTACTGTATCATATTCTTTTCGTTCAATATTTATAATAATAAGAAATAATTATATAATAAATTTAATATATTTAAGAGAAGATTGTATTATAATTAGAGTTATATCAATAATTTTAATAATAATATTAATTTTAAGAAAATTTATTTTTAATTTTTTTTTATCATTTAAATATTTAATTTATATTTATAAATATTTTGTATTTAAAATGATTTTATTAGGATTAATATTATCAGTATTAATATTGAATGTTAATTTTTTTAAAAAAAGAAAAATATTTATTAAAAGATTTTTTATAATAGAATTTTTTTATAAGATTATAATTAATCAATTAATAAATAAAATAATTTATTATGAATTTTATTTTGAAAAAGGTTTATTAGAAAAATTTATAGGAAAAATTATAAGATATATTTGTGATTTATTAGAAATAAAATTTATATTTAAAATTTCTTTTTTATTATTATTATATTTATATTTATTAATATTAATAATTTTAATTTAATTAAAATTATTATATATGTCGGAGCGGACATTAGAATTAGGGTTAGGGGCGTGAAACGAATCTTCGTTTGGGTTACACGTTGTCGTTATACAATAGAGAAGACATTGACTAGTGCAAATACGATTATTATAGAGCCGGACAAGTAACCGTGGTAGTTAGGCACTCGAGAAACTAATGACAATGATCCTAGGTTCAATAACGAATCCGCGGTCGACGGGATGATAGATGAACGTACTCACAAAATCTAAGTCGGACGCGTAATATTCACTGGTCGTAAAGGGTTACTCCTTTCATCAATGAGGTCGCGAGCGAGAATGTCTTTCCGGTCCCGATGATGCCACAGAGGAAAACTATAATGGGGTGTGTCTAAGGACACGTGATCATCGGATTCGTCGAGAAAAGCCTTTGTTCAGAAAGTAAGGGAAATTGGCGTTGCTGCTAATTGGTCAATCTCCATATCGGTGGTTAGAAAAAGATGCTAGCCGCCCTCGAGGGAAAGTTGCTAGTGGGAGACGCCGCTCGTTGAAAAATATGTCTCCCCTATCTTCCGGTAGTTGGGACAAAGACCGTTTGTCTGTTTGAAGGACTTTAGTTAACTAAATCTTAAGATTTATAACGGGCCCTCGAGCTAGCTGAACATGTACTGCGGAGACGCATCGACATCTGGCAATCATCTTACTCGAAGAATAGGGTCTGCGTGTGGCGAGCTACGGGACAGAGACCGTTGGAATGTTTACTGTCGCGTGTCGCTACGAATATTTCCTTTAAGGAGAGCTATAGAATTACTCCATACCTTTGCTAGGCAAAGCGTTCATCCCGTGACCGCGGCTACGTTCGGCGACTGATTGTCGCCTCGAGCCCAAGCTCATTATCACGAGTCTCGAACAAATACAATCGGATTCAATAACGACAATTGCTTAATTGCGGCTATGGTAAAATCTAAATTAAAGTATTAAGGTATTTTCCCAAAATTCCAATATACACAAGTGCAGCAAAAGAATAACAAGACCAGGAAAAAGTAAAGTACATGGACGCACGAAAGACGACGCACTAGATCTTTTTTTATTTATTGCTTTTTAAATAATTTCCGATGGCCTTGCTTATGATATTCACATGATAGCTTAGAAATCGTCGAAAATTCTTCTAACCTAATTACGTTTCATTTCGTTGTAACAATCAGTTAAATATCAGATGTCCATCCAACAAAAGTTTTAATTCCAACTTTAATTTTCGTAAGAGAAGCAGTTATCTGGAGAGAGGGAAATCAAGAGAGTAAGGACAATAATGAAGTATAAGAATTTCATTTTATCGTTATATTGATGGGCGTTCTTGCAGACGCAATATCGCGGTATAATCGTCAACAAGTAAGACTTTCATCTTGAATTTTAAAGAATTTTTAAGCAAATCGTCGCATCATTATTAAAGAAATTATCATATCATTCTTGAAGGAATCAATCAAATGTTTTTTTGTTTTATATTAGTTTATTGAATTATGCATGAACATAATAATAGAAATATAACAAAATGGAGCATACCCAATTCAATAAAATAATATAAAACAGAAGTTGTTGTTCATATATTATCACCTTAAAAAACTAAAGAAACTTTTCGGACAACCTAATAATTCCTCTGCAATTTGTACACACAGTTCTGCCCGAGCAGCCGAGCTAAACGGGCGTGTGAAACAGTGCTTCAGTGAAAGTGCGGCAAGTGAGGAAAAGTAAGAGAAGAACGACAACACCCAACGCCAAATGGTGGAAAATCCAAAATGCAACAACAAATACCGCCAATAAAAATAACAAGCAAAGGCAAAACATATTTCATAAACAAAGTTACAAATATAACAAAGCCAAGTCAGTCACTAAACGAAGAACAGGAGTGCTCAGCTATGAATGAAATAGAAATGGAAACATTACAAAATAATGACGAGAATAAAATCAACAACGAAGTAACCCACCAGGATGAAAGATGGAAGGTCGCAATTTACAACAAAAAACGTAAAATAACACCAAACACAAACATTAGGAAAGCTATAGAAGCAGAAAAGCAACAACGGCTACAAGAAATCACTCTCCGAAACTCCTTCAGCGCACTGCCAGAAGAGAAAAAAACACACTCAGCCGAAAAACCAATAACCCACATCGCCAAACCACCATCAACTTACATAGGAGCCCAAATAGTAGACCCCCTCATTGAACTACTGAACAACACGGCAGGAAAAGAAAATTACAGTATAAAAGAATTAAAACTAGACCAGGTAAAAGTACAAACTAACACCCCAGAAACTTTTAGAAAAGTGACAAAAGCACGAAAAGAAAAAACGCCGGATATCGCATTTACCAGCTCAAAACTGATAAAAGTTACAAAGCAGTAATCAGAGGATTACACCCAAAAACAAATACAAACAACATATGCGAGGAACTAGCCAAAATCGGACACCAGGTAAGAGCAATAAACAACATAACGAGATATGATACTAAACAACCATTACTGCTATTTCTAATAGAACTCGAACCTAAAAATAATAACAAAGAAATGTTTGAAATTAAAAAAGTTCTAAGCACAATAGTAACAGTGGAGCCACCTAGACATAAAAAAGACATACCGCAATGCATACGGTGCCAGCAATATGGACACAAAAATTTACTGCAACAGAAATTCGGTGTGTGTCAAAAGTACCTAACAATAAACTGTCCATACATAGGAAAAATAAATGAAGTAAAATGCTACAACTGCAATGGAAACCACCCAGCCAGTTACAAAGGCTGTGTAGTTAGAAAACAACTGCAATGTAAACTGTCTCCGCCGCTTCGAAACAGAACACACAATAACATTCACGCGCAACAGGATAGCACAGAAACTGAAACAACACCAAATCTACAGCACGTAATGAACAATAACCACAGTAACATCAACACCGTTGGTAGCCGAAGCTACGCGCAAGTAGTCATCCAATCGCCACCCTTAGACAACCAAAATCAGAATAATAACAGCAACGACACTACACAAATCAAGGAACTGCTCAAACAATCCATCAAAAACATTGAAATGCTAACAAAAATGATAAGCGAACAAAACGCAGTTCTCAGACAGCAAACGCAACAAATAACAGTCATGTTACAACTTCTTACAAACATGCTAAGCAAAAAATAAAAACGGGCACGCTGAAAATAGCAGCCTGGAACTCAAACGGCCTACAACAATGGGCCCCAGAAATTAAAACATTCCTATATAACAACAATATAGACATATTACTTGTTTCAGAAACACACTTCACTCCAAAAAGCTACATGAAAATACCTTACTACACCATATATGATACCGAACACCCCTCAGGTAATAATAAGAAACGATATCAAACATCACTTACACATCCAATTTAGAAAGGAATATACCCAAGCAACCACCGGTACAGTACAAACTAGCAGCAACCACTCCCATTTGCCAGCAATATATGTACCATCACGACACAAAATTACATCACAAATGTGGGAAGAGTACTTCCAACACTTAGATGACAAGTATATCGCAGCGGGAGACTACAATGTAAAGCACACGCTGTGGGGATCAAGAATTACTACATCTCGAGGTAGAACCCTGAAAAAATACACTAGAAACAAGAACCTCAATATATTACCCACAGGAAGACAAACAGACTGGCCGACAGACCTCAGCAAAATATCCGACCTACTCGAGTTTGCAGTTACAAAGGGACTAAACGCAAATAAACTAAAAATAACACCCAGCCTCGAGTTTAGCTCCGATCATACACCCATAATAATTGCATACAGAAACAAGCCAATACTTTATAGCAATCCAGAGACACTATGCAACAAAACCTCCAAATGGCAAACTTTTAAAGAAATAATCGAGAGCAAAACCATTCGAATTGGCGTCCTTGGTCAGTTGTTATTTTTAAGAGAACGCCGAAACGAGAAATCCAAGTTGAAAGGAGGGCCGAGGCAACGGTTGGCGCTTCCATGTCAGCGATGGGAATGGCTTCGGGCCAATGCGAAAAACGATCGATACACGTTATACAATATTGATAGCCCTCCGAATACTGCATTACGATAATGTCTACGTGTGCTGAAAATACGTACCTGGTGATTTTACTGCGTTGGCACGGTATGCATTGTCGCGTCCACGTACGGCAATCTTTGTTTACGGACGGCCAGACAAAGCGCGTTGTGGCCAGTTCTTGCGTGGCTCGTATCCCCGGATGGAAAAGTCCGGCTAACGACTGAAATACGTTGCGTCGTAACGGTTTCGGTACGAACGGCCGCAATGTTCTGGTCGAAATGCCGCAAAATATTTCCACATTCTTTTCGGGAAAACGAATCTTCTCTAGTCGCAGTGCGCGAGAGTCAGAGTTGAGGATTTGGCGTAGTTCATTGTCGCTTTCTTGTGCTGATGCTAACGTTCGGTGATCTACCGAGTTTTCAGTTGTCCCGATGCGAGCTCCGCAGAGAGGACTTGCTTATGTAAGTCTATGGGGGCTGGTAAACCCACGTTCCCGCAGTCAGGGAGGACCATCGGGACCAGCGGCCCGCTTACGTGAGTCCTCTATGTACACCGCAGGGAAGGTCGCCGGGAGTGTAAGCGAGAGGCTCGTTTATGCTCTCTGTATGTGGCCTTGGGTAGTAGCGCACCCACGATCCCGATGCCAAGGATGGGACCGTCGGGATAAGTTCCCGGGTACCTTTTACCTTGAGGCCCCCGCTTACGTAAGTCCCATCTGGATCTGTCGAGTACGGTTAGCAGCTCGCCGGCCGGCAGTGACGTGGCGGTACATCCACATGATAGTCCCACCAATGACTTAGGATGGTACCACGGGGGTCGAGTGTAAGCCCGGAGGGAGTAGCGACCCCTCTGCTCGGCCAATTATGGGTTTGGATTCGTGGTGGCAGTGATTGATGGCCAAGATGCTGGCAAGAGGGCCGATTGAAGGGGTAATGGCTCGCCCCGAATGGTCTTCAGTGGGTGAGCAGCGTCCCGCCTGCTCTGGAACCGTCCTGGTGAGACAGTAGGGCTTGCAATCGCCCCGTTCGACCTGTAACGAGCGACAACCCCTGCAGGCTTGGCTAATCAAGGTAGCACTGGGTGCCTTGCGCGATGGTTGGGCGTATCCCAGCCCCTATGGTCCTAGGGGTACCCGGGTGCCGGGTAAGTTGACGCCGAGGAAAGCACCCGTTAACTAAGACTGACAATACTTGTCCCGATGCGAGATGGCGTATCGGCTACATCGTTTTCTACGCCTTTAACGTACCGGATATCCGCTGTAAAGTGTGCTATATAATCTAGATAGCGAAATTGTCGTGGCGAACATTTTTTAAGTTTTTGTCGAAATACGTAAATGAGGGGTTTGTGGTCGGTATAGATTATAAAGTTTCTACCCTCAACGGCGTGTCGGAAGCGTTTTACGGTGGTTTACATCGCGAGCAGTTCGCGATCGTAGGCGCCATGTTTTTGTTGCGCGGGTTTTAGAGATTTCGTGGCAAACCCTAGCGGCTGCCATTTGTTGTTCACGTACTGTTGTAAAACGGCTCCTACTGCATAATCGGGCGTGTCTACCGTAAGGCTGATGGGCGCACCTAGTATCGGATGCGCCAGCATCGTGGTGTCCGCGAGGGCACGTTTTGATTCTTCGAAACTGTCCTCCGCCTGTTTGGATCACTCGATGGGCGTGTTGCCCTTTTCCGCGCCTCTTAACAGGTCGTGAAACGGTTGTAAAATTTTTGCGGCCCCCGATATGAAACGTCGGTAGAAGTTAACCATACCGAAGTACCTGCGTAATTGTTTAACATCCGTGGGCTTCGGGATTCTGATTATCGCTTCGACACGTTCAGTCGCCGGCTTGATTCCTTCGGCGTTCACGTTGTATCCGCATTTCGAGGGATTAATGACTACACCGTATTCATTGAGGCGGTTGAATACTGTTTACAGATGTTCGCGAGGTTAGTTTTCGTCTTCTGAAGCGATAAGGAAGTCGTCTATGTACGCGTAGACGAAATCGAGACCGCGGATGATTTCGTCGACGAATCGCTGGCACGTTTGCACGGCGTTTCAAACATCATATTGGTCGCTTCGAAATTTCCGAACGGTGTTGTAATTACCGTTTATTCCACGTCTTCCGGCACAATTGGAATTTGGTGGTAAGCGCGAACGAGATCAATTTTTGAAATTATGCGCTTACCGTGTAGATGGGGGGCGAAGTCCTTTATGTGTGGTGGCGTGTACCACCTATCAGGTATCATGCGAGCGTTTAACGCACGATAGTCGCCGCATGGCCGCAGGTTTCCGTACCTTTTCGGTACGACGTGCAGAGGTGACGCCCACGGGCTTTTCGATGGTCGCACCACGCCTTGCTCAATCATGAGTTCAAATTCAACTTTCACCTGCTTGAGCCGATCCGGTGCGAGGCGGCGGGGTATTTTGTAAACTGGCAGGCCTAGCGTGGTTTCGATGTTCCCGTAATTCGGCGGACGAGTGAGGCCGGGAAATTCCGCCAGTAGTTGATGATACACTGAATTACCGCAGATGGTTTTTATAGATGAAACGTTGACCGTGGCTGTGTATCCCTTCGAAGATAACTAGGTCGTCGTATCGAGAAGTCTTTTATTACGTGGGTCCACGAGCCGTAGTGACTTAGAAAATCCATACCGATAATAGGTGTTTGGACGTCGGCCACAATAAAATACCACATAAGGCACGCCGTAGGGACAAGTTAAGATGGACCGCGACGGTCCCGTACGTTGCGATTTGTGCCCGTTAGCCGCGAACAACTCGTACTCGCTTTATCTCGCATGTCCTCGGATTCTGCAGCGCGGGTAGATGCAAATGTCGGCGCCGGTGTCTGCCAGATACGAGATACGCGAGTTTTTGTCGAATAGGAAAATGCGGCGGAACATCAAGCTGTCGTCGTTTGCCGCGTTTACAGCCGTTTCCCGGCTTCCAGTTGCACGGTGAGTTGCATTTTCTCGCGCGTTCCCGAAACGTAGCGTGGTAAAAACTAAACCATCTTGTCGCAGCGTGTTTCAGGATCTCGAACGGCGGCGGTATCTCGTACGAGAGCGTGATCGTGGTCGCGGTCGTCGACGATTATCCATGGGCAGCACGTTCATTTGCGCTTGCATCTGGATCGTCTGCTCTCTCAACGCGCTGGTGGCAGCAGCGGTAGAATCACTAGCTCCGACGTTTTGTGCAGGTGGATTAGATACCGCAGTCATTCGGTCTGTGCTGACCGCGACAACCTGTCCTGGTTCCGAGTGTATTTCGTAAATGCTGCCGGCGATCCGGGTCAGCGTTTCGGGGCTCTTATCCTGCACGGCGGCCAGAATATGCTGCACGTGAACCGGCAGCCGGCCTTTCCAGATGGTAAGGATGAAGTCATCGGACGTTACGGGAGTGGCGAGGAATTTTATTTCGCTCACGTCGAATTCACATTTCGCGATATATATTACAACCCCGTACTCGTTAAGGCGTTTAAACAAAATCCGCCAGTATTCGCGGTGTTGTTCTTCGTTTTCGGATGCGATTAAAAACTCGTCTATGTATGCGTAGACGAAATCAAAGCCTCTCGTGATTTCGTCCACGAATCTCTGACACGTTTCTCTGACGTCATGTTGGTCGCTTCGAAAATGCCAAAAGATGTTGTGATCGCGGTTTTTT
Organism: Bombus vosnesenskii; assembly: GCF_011952255.1. NCBI lineage: Eukaryota > Metazoa > Arthropoda > Insecta > Hymenoptera > Apidae > Bombus > Bombus vosnesenskii. The sequence continues at coordinate 25,080 of NW_022883823.1, forward strand.
CTACGTCCTCCGGCGCGATTGGAATTTGATGGTAAGCGTCAACGAGATCGATTTTAGAAAAGATACGCCTACCATACAGATTCTGCGCGAAGTCCTCTATGTACGGCGGTGTGTATCTATCCGGAGTGGTGCGGGCCCGATAGTCGCCACAAGGTCGAATCCATCCGTCCTTCTTTAGAACGATATGCAAGGGTGATGCCCATGGGCCTCTCGATGGCTGCATCGCGCCTTGCTCTATCATGACTTCGAATTTCGCCTTCGCGGCGAATTGAGCCGGCCAGATTGAGTCGATCGGGGACGAGGCGGTGTAGTTTGGCGTGACGGGGGGTGTCCCCGCGTCGCCCTGATATGGTGTTGCACACCGTGTCGTAGAAAACTTCTCCGGAAAACGGGCGGTTTCGTCAAATCAGGGAATTCCGTCAGTAGATTGGGATACGATGATTCTCCGTCGATGGTCTTGATTGACGCTATGTCGGTGGTGGCGGCGAATCCCTTTGTCGACAGTCATGTAATCGTATTAAGGAACCGTTTGTTTCGTGGGTCTACGAGCAACTCATAATGACTCAGGAAGACAAAACCGATGATGGGCGTTCGCACATCGGCAACGACAAAACGGCACTTGAAAGATCGACGTAGTGATAGGTTGAGGGACACGGTGATGGTGCCATCCTAACCCCAACCTAACCGTCGCAATCCCCGTTCCGTTGGCCGCAAACAATTCATAGTCGCCCTTGTTCGCGGATCCGCGTATCTTGTTACGCGGATACACGCATGTGTCGGCACCAGTGTCCACTAAAAATGAGATTTTCGTCCTCTTCGGTTCGTGTCATCTACTGCGGTCAGAATACGCCTGATGCGAACGGATAGTCGATTCCTCCACACTGTGAGGATGAAATCGTCCGGCGTGGAGGGGTTAGCAAGTTTTCTCAGGTGGTGATAAAATTCAGATGACTTCCTATCCCCCATCTCTTCGCTTTCCACCAACTTCTTCAACCTTGCACTGTCCGTATCCGTTAGAATACGAATAAGTTCGCCTTTTAACTCCGCGTACCGTCCCGTGGTTGTAGGATCCGTCATGACGCCCTCAATTTGTTGTAGAAGTCGACCGTCGAGACATTTTCCAAGAGTCGCGAATCTTATCTTGTCCGACGAGATGTCCGCCGTGCGAAATTGCGTCTCTAATAAGGCGAACCACACGGTGATGTTTGAAGGTAGCAGAGGAGACATAGTGATTGCTACACTAGCTGTGACTTTGCTATCTTCGTTAGCGGTTGCCATTTCTTCGTTCCAAATCACGTCGGATGTCACCAATTTGTGGCGGAATTGGAGAGGATTGATGAAACGGCAACGAGAACTTACTGTTGCAACCTGTCAAATATATTTGAAATGAATTAAATAAATTATAAATAAATATAGATAATGTCCAAAGTCGCTGGTACAAACGCATTCTCAAAGACAGTGTATAATCGTTCGCAGATAACTCGTAGATATTAATCGATAACTGGTATAATTCGTATAACTCGTATAATTATCGCTTCGCTGGCAATCGTGTCCGTTTATTTATACTGGTTGGGGGAGAGCCGAAAAATTCGAATCCGTCTTTGTTCGATGGTTGCACGTAACGGCGGCATTGTTTTACCCGGAGTGTATTTATTCTTATATTACGTGTGTCCTAACGATCTTGATACTCCGAGGCAAAACAACAACATGATTTGAATTGTCCTCTGACTCATGTGCCGCTGCAGATCAAACTCGGATGGAATAGCTTGTACTCGTGCATCTCCTTTTATGTTATTTCTAGATTCGGCGAAAGGACAAATGCCTGAAACTATTCACTGTGGCCAGCCGGATGCTTCTGGGTAGAACAAATCGTTAATCTTCGGTTGTTAACTAAAATGGTGCGATACGTATCTCAGAGTTTCTGTTGCAGACTGGTGATTCGTTTAGAGTTTAGAGTACAGGTTTCATAACGACTTCTTGTAACATTTAATGCAGTCGAAACGTTTGTTATGCCGAGCTTTGCCATAGACAATAAATGTTTAGTCTAAGAAGAAATCGTAGTGAGTGTTTCTCGATCGAAGAGTCAGTGAGTATAAAGACACAAGATGAAGTTAAGAAAAAATAAGGGAACTGAGACATATCAAAACGAGAAAGGATATTGATATTGATAATTAACTTTTCGGTAAAATTCGGTATGTTAAGATATATTTCTGCAGATGTAAAGTATATATTCGTAGAAAAAATATCTAAAAGTAAGAATGTTGCAATTAGTTTCATTAAAGATAGTAGAACGTATCTATGCTTAGAAATAATTGTGGCAAAGATCGCATTTAGCCACGTGAAATTTGGGGTCAAAGGGCAAGATTGAAGTAACGATTACAGTGGCACGAATGTTGCCAAACAGTAAGCTTTCAAATTCTCGCAACTCAATCGCTAATGTAAATGCAACACAGATTCAATTAGAGATAAATACAGTGCAGTTAGTTAGCGATTTGTGAATTATATGACGGAACAGATACGTAGCAGAGAAATTCTGTTTCAGACCCGGAGATATTGACACGAGCGCAACGTCTGAAAGTAATTATAATTAGTCTTGAATAGATTTAGTTGCACTTTGATGAGCGAGAAATTTGTTTTCTTTTTGGATAACCGAAAATTTATTTGTAAGTTTTATCATGCAATTCATGTATATGCAATTTCCTATGCAATTGAAGACGATTGTTCGTTTTTAATGGATGTTGTAAGAACATTCAGCTATGGTACATATACTATAATAAAATGTAATTATCTAAAAGTTAACTATTAATTATTTCATTTAGAACCTGCAAAAAGTGTTAAATGTTAAACAATTAATCAAGTCTCTTGTTAAATTGCTGTTGATTACTGTGAGTAATTTTCTAAGACGTTAAATTAATATTTCTAAGGAGATATATCGTTAAGTACTATTAGCCAGGGCTCTTTAGATATTTTTTGCTCCTTAATTCTTTTAATTCGTCGTTTTTTCCCAGCTCTTGCCAGGAAACTTTACGTTTTGACCTTATTTTACTCTTTTTGATAATTTACCGCTTCAACGTCGACGCCGCGCCGTTCTTTCGTTCACAAAAGGCGATTACACTTTAGAGCTCGTGTCAAACTTCTTTTGTGTTCCCGAAAGGAGATTCCACGTAACGTGCAGCACGCGGTAACGCGTGAATTATTGTAAAGTACAGTGCTTATTCTTAACATTCTACCGGGACGATACATCGCGTAAATAAATCATTCCAACGAGATGGACGTGCAAATAAATTCCATCGATAATTCTTATTCGATATTATTCGAATAAAATTCGAATGAAAGTACCACTAATTTTTTGTTCCATCTGATTTATTTTTCAGATATTAATATTGGCAAATATTGTCGTTTTTTAATTCAGACGCTACTTAAACTAAAATTTAACTTTCACTTTTTA
>NW_022883824.1:0-19226 GCF_011952255.1 Bombus vosnesenskii
GGGGCGTGAAACGAATCTTCGTTTAGGTTACACGTTGTCGTTATGCAATAGAGAAGACATTGACTAGTGCAAATACGATTATTATAGAACCGGACAAGTAACCGTGGTAGTTAGGTACTCGAGAAACTAATGACAATGATCCTAGGTTCAATAACGAATTCGCGGTCGACGGGATGATAGATGAACGTACTCACAAAATCTGAGTCGGATGCGTAATATTCACTGGTCGTAAAGGGTTACTCTTTTTATCAGTGAGAGCGCGAGCGAGAATGTCTTTCCCGTCCCAATGATGCCACGGAGGAAAACTATAATGGGGTGTGTCTAAGGACACGAGATCATCGGATTCGTCGAGAAAAGCCTTCGTTCAGAAAGTAAGGGAAATTGGCGTTGCTGCTAATTGGTCAATCTCTATATCGGTGGTTAGAAAAAGATGCTACCCGCCCTCGAGGGAAAGCTGCTAGTGGGAGACGCCGCTCGTTGAAAAATAGGTCTCCCCTATTTTCCCGTAGTTGGGACAAAGACTGTTTGTCTGTTTGAAGGACTTTAGTTGACTAAATCTTAAGATTTATAACGGGCCCTCGAGCTAGCCGAACATGTACTACGGAGACGCATCGACATCTGGCAATCATCTTACTCGAAGAATAGGGTCTGCGTGTGGCGAGCCACGGGACAGAAACCGTTGGAATGTTTACTATCGCGTGTCGCCACGAATATTTCTTTTAAGAAGAGCTATAGAATTACTCCATACCTTTGTTAGACAAAGCGTTCATCCCGTAACCGCAACTACGTTCGGCGACTGACTGTCGCCTCGAGCCCAAGCTCATTATCACAACTCTCGAACAATTACAATCGGATTGAATAACTACAATTGTTCAATTACAGACTCCGGTGTTCTTTCATCTCCGACATATATATATGTCGAGTCAAGTTCCGAGTCTGGGCCCGAGTCGTCCTCATGGCGGGGGCTTGGGACAGGTAAGGATTCCTCACTGAAGCTATCCATGTTTTCTTTTACACTGAAGTTATTTATATTGACACACACGAAATTGTTACAGAGGTGACACAAACTCACAATGACCACACACTCGCGACGCTAGTGACAATTGTCTTAGGTTCGATAACGAATCCGCGGACAACGGGACGGTAGTCGTACGCACTCGCAAAAATCTAAGTCGGATTCTGTGTTGATATTCACTGACCGTAAGGCGTTAATCTCTTTTTGTCGGTGAGGTCGCAAGAGAGAATGACTTTCCGTCCCGGTGATACCCCAGAGGAAAACCATGACGGGGTGTGTCTAAGGACACGAGATCATCGGATTCGTCGGGGATATCACACGTTCGGAAAGTAAGGGAAATTGAGGTTGCTGCTAATTGGCCAATCTCCATATCGGTAGTTAGAAAAGGATGCTAGCTGCCCTTGAGGGAGGGTTGCTAGTGGGAGACGTCGTTCGTGGAAAAATAGGTCTCCCCTATCTTCCCGTAGTTGGGACAAAGACTGTGTATCTGTTGAAGGATTTTAGGTAACTAGATATTAGTGTTTATGACGGTCCTCGGGCTAGCCGATCACGTACTGTGGAGACGCGTCAACATCTGGTAAACATCCTGCCCGGAGAATAGGATCTGCGTGTGGCAAGCTACGGGACAGAAACCGTTGGAATGTTTACTGCTACGTGCCGCTACAAATCTTTCTTTTAAGGAGAGCTATAGGATTGCTCAATGCCTTTGTTAGATGTAGAGTTCCTGGAACGCCAACGGTCTAGCGCAACACAAACTTGAACTAGAACTCTTCTTAAAACACCAGCAAATCGACGTAATGCTCGTATCGGGAACCCACTTCACCGACAAGAGCTACCTGAAAATAAATGGTTACAAATTCTACCATACCCAACACCCCAGCGGAAAGGCCCACGGTGGCAGCGGAATAATAATCAAAGCAAGTATTAAGCACTACGAACTTCCATCATTCCAGAAAGACTACCTCCAGGCAACAAACGTAGCAATAGAAGACTGTCATGGCTCAATCACCACCTCAGCAGTATACTGCCCTCCCAGACACTCCATCGCCAAAGAAGACTTTGATAACTTCCTGGACACCCTGGGCAATAGATTCATAGTTGGAGGAGACTATAACGCCAAGCACATCCAATGGGGCAGCAAACTGGTTACAACAAGAGGCAAAAACCTCTTAAACAGCATAATAAACAACAACCTCAACTACCTCACCACATACGAACCCACATACTGGCCCACTGACACTAACAAAATACCCGACCTTCTCGACTTCTTCATAACTAAAAATATCCCATCAAGACACGTCCAGATCAACTCCTCGGCTGATCTCTCCTCTGTTCATTCTCCCGTGATAGCAACAGTCAGTTCAACAATCATCGAGAATACACCTAATGGCTCCATTCACAACCAACACACCAACTGGCAGCTCTTCAGAGAAGTCTTTACACACTCAACCTCAACCTTCACCCCACTAAAAACAAAGGAAGAAATCGAAGCAGCCACGGAATACTTACACACGAGCATAATAAACGCAATCCGCCTCTCCACACCGACAAAGCCATCTAACAGCAAACAAGAATATCCCCAATACATACTAAAAAAAATATCAGAAAAACGTAGACTAAGAAGAGTATGGCAGACCCATAGAACACCGGATGACAAACGCAAACTAAACAACGCAACTAGAAAGCTATCCAGAACCTTAAAAAAACTATAAAAACGACTGTTTCCATAAATACCTCGCCAGCTTATCCCCCACAGCCGACTCCAACTACTCACTATGAAAGGCCTCCAGGAAACTCACACGCCCCCCACAAATAATCCCACCTATCCGCCTTCCGCAAGGTGGATGGGCGCGAAGCCCTATAGAAAAAGCCGACCTGTTTGCAAAACACTTGTCAAAAGTATTCAAACCCCATTCCCCCCAAAGCCGCCGCGGACGTTACTGAATACCTGCACACCCCCTTCCATATGTCCCCTCCTATCGAACCCTTCTCCTCTGCAGAGACTATAGAAACAATCAGTCACCTAAACCCCAAGAAAGCAGCAGGACACGACCTAATAGGCAATAAAGCAATCAAGGAACTTCCCACAAAAGGGATAGCACTCATCACATCGATTTTTAATGCTATCCTTCGCCTGGAACACTATCCGAAGGCCTGGAAAATCTCATTGATTACCCTCATCCCTAAACCCGGTAAACCGATATACGAAACCAGCTCCTATCGCCCAATCAGTCTTTTATCTACCCTGTCCAAACTATTCGAGAAGATGCTCACGAACCGACTCCTTCCAATCCTAGAGAACTTGAAAACACTCCCAGATCACCAATTCGGCTTCCGAAAACATCATTCTACAGTAGAGCAAATCCACCGCTTAACTCATACGATCAGCCAAACACTCGAAAAGAAAAAATATTGCTCAGCGGTTTTCCTAGACATCCAACAGGCATTCGATAAAGTATGGTATGAAGGGCTACTATACAAACTTAAAAAGATCCTACCCCACCCCTACTACTCCATCCTAAAATCTTACCTAACCAATAGACAATTCATGGTTAAATGCCTAGACGCCACTTCCGCAACATTCCCAATAGAAGCCGGCATACCCCAAGGTAGTGTCCTCGGACCCCTACTGTACTCCATCTACACTGCCGACCTACCTATATCAAACGATATAACAATAGCGACATTTGCAGACGACACAGCGCTATTAGCTACCCACGCAGACCCGGTAATAGCCTCATCCACTCTCCAGCGAAGTCTCGACTCCATGGAAAAGTGGTTTCACAAATGGGGCTTCAAACTTAACGAAAAAAAATCCTCACATGTAACCTGCACGCTCCGAAAACAAACCTGCCCCCAGGTCACCATCAACAATGCAACAGTTCCTAGCAGGGACACAGTCCGATACCTGGGCATGACCCTGGACAAGAGACTAACGTGGACGGCACACATCTCAGATAAAACGAAGCAACTAAAGGACAAACTAAAAAAACTCTATCGACTCACGGACCGACGCTCCAAACTAAACATACAGAATAAAATTACCCTCTACAAGACCGTAATAAAACCTGTCTGGACCTACGGAATCCAACTATGGGGAACAGCAAGTAACTCCAACATCGAAATACTACAACGCTTCCAATCGAAAACGCTAAGATCCTTAATAGACGCACCTTGGTATGTCACCAACGAAACCATCCATCGCGACCTCAAGATACCCACAGTCAAAGAGGAAATAGCAAAATATAGCGACAGATATAGCAAAAGAGTCAACAAACACCGAAACCCCCTAATCACTGGACTACTCGATACGACGGACCAGATTCGCAGGCTGAAGAGGCACTACCCGCTAGACCTAAACGTTAGATTCATTTAATTATCCAAATTAAGCATATGCACTTACTTATAATACTTATAAATTATACCTATCTATAATAAGTATTAACTTATTGCAAATAAACAGCCATGTCACTGCGCCACGCCAGAAAAATTACTGAAAATTCTCAACGCGAGAATTGATTGTAATTTCAACAAATAAATAAAAAAAAAAAGATGTAGAGTTCGTCCCGTTGACCGTGGCTACGTTCGGCGACTAATTGTCGCCTTGAGCCCAAGCTCATTGTCACAAGTCTCAAACAAATACAATTGGTTAGAATGACGGCAAATCGTTTAGTTACAACTGTAGATTTTAATTACAATGTTTTTATGGATTTTCCCGAGGTTTCAGAGGGAAGGCACCGGTATCCTCTTATCTCCGACATATATATGTCGCCGAACGTGGCCGCGGTCAACGGGACGAACTCTCCATCTAACAAAGGCATTAGGTAAGCCTATAGCTCTCCTTAAAAGAAAGATTTGTAGCGGCACGTGGCAGTAAACATTCCAACGGTTTCTGTCCCGTAGCTTGCCACACGCAGATCCTGTTCTCCGGGCAGGATGTTTACCAGATGTCGACGCGTCTCCACAGTACGTGATCGGCTAGCCCGAGGACCGTCATAAACACTAATATCTAGTTACCTAAAATCCTTCAACAGATACACAGTCTTTGTCCCAGTTACGGGAAAACAGGAGAGACCTATTTTTCCACGAACGACGTCTCCCACTAGCAACCCTCCCTCAAGGGCGGCTAGCATCCTTTTCTAACTACCGATATGGAGATTGGCCAATTAGCAGCAACGTCAATTTCCCTTACTTTCCGAACGTGGGATGTCCCCGACGAATCCGATGATCTCGTGTCCTTAGTCACACCCCGTCATAGTTTTCCTCTGGGGTATCACCGGGACGGAAAGTCATTCTCTCTTGCGGTCTCATCGACAAAAAAAGAGATTAACGCCAGCGACTATTAACACAGATCCCGACTTAGATCTTTGCGAGTGCGTACGGCTACCGTCCCGTTGTCCGCGGGTTCGTTATTGAACCTAGGATCATTGTCATTAATTTCTCGAGTATCTAATTACCACGGTTACTTGTCCGGTTCTATGGTAATCGTATTTGCACTAGCCAATGTCTTTTCTATTGCATAACGACGACGTGTAATCCAAACGAAGATTCGCTTTACGCCCCTAACCCTAATTCTAATGTAAACCCGACATATATATATATATATATACATTTTAAATGTTAAGGTTATCTATTTTATGTTTGTTAAATATATTTAATTTTATATTTTCCCCCTTTTTTTAAATTAATAATATATTTATATATATATATTTTTTTTACATTTGTATTTGACAGTGTAGTTGCGCATAGAATTTATTAAAGAAAAATGTTAACAATGTGTTTTCATGATTTGTTTCTCGCGCCTGACTTCCATTAATCCCTAATATTCCTGTCGCCATGACGCGCGTTAGTTGTTCCGATGCGCACGTGTAAATCTAACATGGCTGCTCATAAATGTCATCAGTAAAGTTATAGTGGCGGATCTTTAGTTTTGTTTGATATCGAAGTAATTTTCCGTCTGTCGCTCGTTTTTCCTTATTCTACCGCAATTAGAACATTTATTTATTAATATTGTTTAAAGTGACAATAGTATTGGTCGTGTGAATATACATATATATATCTGTATATATATATATATACATATACATATATATATATATATATATATATATATATATGTCGGATGGTCATTGGAAATGGGGTTGTGGGCGTCAAATGAATCTTCTCGAGGATTAGCCATTGATACGGTACACACAGGCGTAGTTTATTACAATGATAGAATTATTACAGTCTTAACAATTGATCACGGCGGTTCGGCACTCGCGACGCTAGTGACAATGCTCTCGGGCTCAATAACGAATCCGCGGTCAACGGGACGACAACAGAACGTACTCACAAAGTCCAAGTCTGAGAATAATCACTGATCGCGAAGGCGTTACTCTTCGATCGACGAGATCGCGAGCGAGAATGCCTTTCCCGTCCCGATGATGCCACAGAGGAAAACTATAATGGGGTGTGTCTAAGGATACGAGATCATCGGATTCGTCGAGAAAAGCCTTCGTTCAGAAAGTAAGGGAAATTGACGTTGCTGCTAATTGGTCAATCTCCATATCGGTGGTTAGAAAAAGATGCTAGCCGCCCTCGAGGGAAAGTTGCTAGTGGGAGACGCCGCTCGTTGAAAAATATGTCTCCCCTATCTTCCCGTAGTTGGGACAAAGACTGTTTGTCTGTTTGAAGGACTTTAGTTAACTAAACCTTAAGATTTATAACGGGCCCTCGGGCTAGCCGAACATGTACTGCTGAGACGCATCGACATCTGGCAATCATCTTACTCGAAGAATAGGGTCTGCGTGTGGCCAGCCACGGGACAGAAACCGTTGGAATGTTTACTGTCGTGTCGCCACGAATATTTCTTTTAAGGAGAGATATAGAATTACTCCATACCTTTGTTAGGCAAAGCGTTCATCCCGTGACCGCGGCTACGTTCGGCGACTGACTGTCGCCTCGAGCCCAAGCTCATTATCACGACTCTCGAACAATTACAATCGGGTTGAATAACTACAATTGTTCAATTACAGCTATAGTAGACTCTAGGTTACAATGTTGCGGGATTATCCAAAATTCCAAAGGCTCCGGTGTTCTTTCATCTCCGACATATATATATATATATATATTAATATTACATTTGCAGTGTAAAATGGAATGAAACGAGCGCTCAAACGTCGAAATATCTCCAACGGGAAGGAAATGGCAGTTAGTTTTCCTCAAAATCGACGAAATCTTCGCGATTTGCCAGCTATATTGCTTGTTTCGACGCTTAAACGGTAGAGCATTACATTGGCAGTGTAAAATGGAGTGAACTGAGCGCTTAAATGTCGAAATGTCTCCAACGGGAAGGAAATGATTGCTATATTTCTTCGAAATCGACGAAATCTTCGCGATTTGCGAGCTATATTGCTTGTTTCGACGCCTAAACGGTAGTGCATTGCATTTGCAGTGTAAAATGGTGTTCAACGAACGCTTAAACGTCTAAATGTCACCAACGGGAAGGAAATGACAGTTAGTTTCCGTCAAAATCGACGAAATCTTCGCGATTTGCGAGCTATTTTGCTTGTCTCGACGCTTAATCGGTAGTGCATTGCATTTGCAGTGTAAAATGGAGTTTAACGAGCGCTTAAACGTCGAAATATCTCCAACGGGAATGAAATGACAGTTAGTTTCCGTCAAAATCGACGAAATCTTCGCGATTTGCGAGCTATTTTGCTTGTCTCGACGCTTAATCGGTAGTGCATTGCATTTGCAGTGTAAAATGGTGTTCAACGAACGCTTATACGTCTAAATGTCACCAACGGGAATGAAATGACAGTTAGTTTCCGTCAAAATCGACGAAATCTTCGCGATTTGCGAGCTATACTGCTTGTTTCGACGCTTAAACGGTAGTGCATTGCATTTGCAGTGGAAAATGGTGTTCAACGAACGCTTAAACGTCTAAATGTCACCAACGGGAAGGAAATGACAGTTAGTTTCCGTCAAAATCGACGAAATCTTCGCGATTTGCGAGCCATTTTGCTTGTCTCGACGCTTAATCGCTAGTCCATTACATTTGCCGTGTAAAATAGAGTTCAACGAGCGCTCAAACGTCGAAATATCTCCAACGGGAAGGAAATGGCAGTCAGTTTTCCTCAAAATCGACGAAATTTTCGCGATTTGCGAGCTATTTTGCGTATTTCGACGCTTAAACGGTAGTGCATTGCATTTGCAGTGTAAAATGGTGTTCAACGAACGCTCAAACATCGAAATATCTCCAACTGGGAGGAAATGACAGTTAGTTTTCATCAGAATCGACGAAATCTTCGCGATTTGGGAGCTATTTTGCTTGTGTCGACGCTTAAGCGGTAGTGCATTGCATTTGCAGTGTAAAATGGAGTTCAACGAGCGCTTAAACGTCGAAATATCTGCAACGGGAAGGAAATGACGGCTACTTTTCGTCAAAATCTACGAAATCATCGCGATTTGCGAGCTATTTTGCTTCTTTCGACGCTGAATCGGTCGTGCATAACATTTACAGTGTAAAATGGAGTTTAGCAAGCGCTTAAACGTCGAAGTGTCTCCAACGGGAAGGAAATGACGGTTAGTTTCCGTCAAAACGACGAGATCATCGCGATTTGCGAGCTATTTTGCTTGTTTCGACGCTGAAACGGTAGAACATTACATTTGCAGTGTAAAATGGAATGAAACGAGCGCTAAAACATCGAAATATCTCCAGCGGGGAGGGAATGACGGCTACTTTTCGTCAAAATCCACGAAATTATAGCCATTTGCGCGCTATTTTTCTTGTTCCACTCTTAAACGGTAGAACATTTAATTTGCAGTGTAAAATGGAGTTCAACGAGCGCTTAAACGTCGAAATATCTCCAACGGGAAGGAAATGACGGCTATATTTCTTCGAAATCGACGAAATCTTCGCGATTTGCGAGCTATATTGCTTGTTTCGACGCTTAAACGGCAGTGCATTGCATTCGCAGTGGAAAATGGAGTTCAACGAGCGCTTAAACGTCGAAATGTCTCCAACGGAAGGAAATGACGGCTAGTTTTCGTCAAAATCGACGAATCATCACGATTTGCGAGCTGTTGGGCTTGGTTCGACGCGTAAACGGTAGAGCATTACTGTTGCAGTGTAAAATGGAGTTCAACGTGCTCGTCAACGTCAAAATATCTCCAACGGGAAGGGAATGACGGCTACTTTTCGTCAAAATCTACGAAATCATCGCGATTTGCGAGCTATATTGCTTGTTTCGACGCTTAAACGGTAGAGCATTGCATTTGCAGTGTAAAATGGAGTTCAACGAGCTCGTAAACGTCAAAATATCTCCAACGGGAAGGGAATGACGGCTACTTTTCGTCAAAATCTACGAAATAATCGCGATTTGCGAGCTCTTTTGCTTCTTTCGACGCTGAATCGGTCGTGCATATCATTTACAGTGTAAAATGGAGTTTAGCAAGCGCTTAAACGTCGAAGTGTCTCCAACGGGAAGGAAATGACGGTTAGTTTTCGTCAAAACGACGAAATCATCGCGATTTGCGAGCTATTTTGCTTGTTTCGACACTGAAACGGTAGAACATTACATTTGCAGTGTAAAATGGAATGAAACGAGCGCTAAAACATCGAAATATCTCCAGCGGGGAGGGAATGACGGCTACTTTTCGTCAAAATCCACGAAATTATAGCCATTTGCGAGCTACTTTTCTTGTTCCACTCTTAAACGGTAGAACATTTCATTTGCAGTGTAAAATGGAGTTCAACGAGCGCCTAAACGTCGAAATATCTCCAACGGGAAGGAAATGACGTCTATATTTCTTCGAAATCGACGAAATCTTCGCGATTAGCGAGATATTTTGATTGTTTCGACGCTTAAATGGTTGTGCATTGCATTAGCACTGTGAAATGGAGTTCAACGAGTGCTTAAACGTCGAAATATCTTCAACGGGAAGGAAATGACAGTTAGTTTCCGTCAAAATCTTCGCGATTTGGGAGCTATTTTGCTTGTTTCGACGCTTAAACGGTAGTGCATTGCATTTGCAGTGTAAAATGGAGTTCAACGGGCGCTTAAACGTCGAAATATATCCAACGGGAAGGGAATGACGGCTACTTTTCGTCAAAATCTACGAAATCATCGCGATTTGCGAGCTATTTTGCTTGCTTCGACGCTGAAACGGTCGTGCATAACATTTACAGTGTAAAATGGAGTTTAGCAAGCGCTTAAACGTCGAAGTGTCTCCAACGGGAAGGAAATGACGGTTAGTTTTCGTTAAAATCGACGAAATCTTCGCGATTTGGGTGCTATTTTGCTTGTGTCGACGCTTAGGCGGTAGTACATTGCATCTGCAGTGTAAAATGGACTTCAACGAGCGCTTAAACGTCAAAATATCTCCAACGGGAAGGGAATGACGGCTACTTTTCGTCAAAATCGACGAAATCACCGCGATTTGCGAGCTATTTTGCTTGTTTCGACGCTTAAACGGTAGTGCATTGCATTTGCAGTGTAAAATGGAGTTCAACGAGCGCTTAAACGTCTAAATGTCACCAACGGGAAGGAAGTGACAGTTAGTTTCCGTCAAAATCGACGAAATCTTCGCGATTTGCGAGCTATTTTGCTTGTCTCGGCGCTTAATCGGTAGTCCATTTCATTTGCAGTGTAAAATGGAGTTCAACGAGCGCTTAAACGTCGAAATATCTCCAACGGGAATGAAATGTCAGTTAGTTTCCGTCAAAATCGACGAAATCTTCGCGATTTGCGAGCTATTTTGCTTGTCTCGACGCTTAATCGGTAGTGCATTGCATTTGCAGTGTAAAATGGTGTTCAACGAGCGCTTAAACGTTGAAATATCTACAGCGGAAAGGAAATGACAGTTAGTTTCCGTCAAAATCATCGCGATTTGGGAGCTATTTTGCTTGTTTCGACGCTTAAACGGTAGTGCATTGCATTTGCAGTGTAAAATGGAGTTAAACGAGCGCTTAAGCGTCGAAATATCTCCAACGGAAAGGAAATGACGGGTAGTGTTCGTTAAAATCGACGAAATCATCGCGATTTGCATGCTATATTGCTTGTTTCGACGCTCAAACGGCAGTGCATTGCATTTGCAGTGGAAAATGGAGTTCAACGAGCGCTTAAACGTCGAAATATCTCCAGCGGAAAGGAAATGACGGGTAGTTTTCTTCAAAATCCACGAAATCTTCGCGATTTGCGAGCTATATTGCTTGTTGTGGACGCCTAAACGGTGGTGCATTGCATGTGCAGTGTAAAAAGGAGTTCAACGAGCGCTTAAACGTCGAAATATCTCCAACGGAAAGGAAATGACAGCTAGTTTCCGTCAAAATCGACGAAATCATCGCGATTTGCGAGCTATTTTGCTTGTTTCGTCGCTCAAACGGTAGTGCATTGCATTTGCAGTGTAAAATGGTCTACAACTAGCGCTTAAACGTCGAAATATCTCCAACGGAAAGGAAATGACGGCTAATTTTCTTCAAAATCGACGAAATCTTCGCGATTTGCGAGCTATTTTGCTTGTTTCTACGCTTAAACGGTAGTGCATTACATTCGGTGTGTAAAACTGAGTCCAACGAGCGCTTAAACGTCGAAATATCTCCAACGGGAATGAAATGTCAGTTAGTTTCCGCCAAAATCGATGAAATCTTCGCGATTTGCGAGCTATTTTGCTTGTTTCGTCGCTTAAACGGTAGTGCATTACATTTGCAGTGTAAAATGGAGTTCAATGAGCGCTTAAACGTCGAAATATCTCCAACGGGAAAGAAATGACTGCTAGATTTCATCAATATCGACGGAATCATCGCGATTTGCGACCAATTTCGCTTGTTTCGACGCTGAAACGGTAGAGCATTGCATTTGCAGTGTAAAATGGAGAACAATGTGCGCTAAACGGTCGAAAGATCTACAACGGGAAGGAAATGACGGCCAGATTTCGTCAAAATCGACGAAATCTTCGCAATTGGCGTGCTATTTTGCTAGTTTCGACGCTTAAACGGTAGTGTATTGCTTTTGCAGTGTAAAATGGAGTTCAACGAGCTGTCAAACGTCGTAGTGTCTCCAACGGGAAGGAAATGACAGTTTTCGTCACAATCGAAGAAATCTTCGCGATTTGGGAGCTATTTTGCTTGTTTCGTCGCTTAAACGGTAGTGCATTACATTTGCAGTGTAAAATGGAGTTCAATGAGCGCTTAAACGTCGAAATATCTCCAACGGGAAAGAAATGACTGCTAGATTTCATCAATATCGACGGAATCATCGCGATTTGCGACCAATTTCGCTTGTTTCGACGCTGAAACGGTAGAGCATTGCATTTGCAGTGTAAAATGGAGAACAATGTGCGCTCAAACGTCGAAATAACTCCAACGGGAAGGAAATGACGGCTAGATTTTATCGAAATCGACAAAATCTTCGCTATTTGCATGCAATTTTGCTTGTTTCGACGCTTAAAGGGTAGTGCATTGCATTTGCAGTGTAAAATGGAGTTCAACGAGCTGTCAAACGTCGAAATATCTCCAACGGGAAGGAAATGACGGCTAGATTTCATCGAAATCGACGAAGTCTTCGCGATTTGGAAGCTATTTTGCATGTTTCGACGCTGAAACGGTAGTGCGTTACATTTGCAGTGTTAAATGGTGTTCAGCGAGCGCTTATACGTCGAAATGTCCTCAACGGGAAGGAAATGACGGCTAGATTTCATCGAAATCGACGAAATCTTCGCGATTTATGAGCAATTTTGCTTGTTTCGACGCTGAACCGGTAGTGCGTTACATTTGCTGTGTAAAACTGAGTCCAACGAGAGCTTAAACGTCGAAGTATCTCCAACGGGAAGGAAATGACAGTTAGTTCTCGTCAAGATCGACGAAATCTTCGCGATTTGCGAGCTATTTTGCTTGTTACGACGCTTAAACGGTAGTGCATTGCATTTGCAGTGTAAAATGGAGTTCAACGAGCGCTTAAACGTCTAAATGTCTCCAACGGGAAGGAAATGACAGTTAGTTTTCGTTAAAATCGACGAAATCTTCGCGATTTGGGAGATATTTTGCTTGTTGTGGACGCCTAAACGGTGGTGCATTGCATGTGCAGTGTAAAAAGGAGTTGAACGAGCGCTTAAACGTCAAAATATCTCCAACGGGAAGGAAATGACGGTTAGTTTTTGTTAAAATCGACGAAATCTTCGCGATTTGGGAGCTATTTTGCTTGTTTCGACTCTGAAACGGTAGTCCATTACATTTGCCGTGTAAAATGGAGTTCACCGAGCTCTCAAACGTCGAAATATCTCCAACGGGAAGGAAATGGCAGTTGGTTTTCCTCAAAATCGACGAAATCTTCGCGCTTTGCATGCTATATTGCTTGTTTCGACGCTCAAACGGTAGTGCATTGCATTTGCAGTGTAAAATGGAGTTCAACGAGCGCTTAAACATCGAAATATCTCCAACGGAAAGGAAATGACGGCTAGTTTTCGACAAAATCGACGAAATCTTCGCGCTTTCGAAGCTATTTTGCATGTTTCGACGCTGAAACGGTAGTGCGTTACATTTGCAGTGTTAAATGGTGTTCAACGAGCGCTTATAGGTCGAAATGTCTCCAACGGGAAGGAAATGACGGCTAGATTTCATCATAATCGACGAAATCTTCGCGATTTGTGAGCTATTTTGCATGTTTCGACGCTTAAACGGTAGTGCATTGCATTTGCAGTGTAAATTGGAGTTTACCGAGGGCTTAAACGTCGAAATATCTCCAACGGGAAGGAAATGACAGTTAGTTTTTGTTAAAGTCGACGCATCATCACGATTTGCGAGCTGTTGGGCTTGGTTCGACGCGTACACGGTAGAGCATTACAGTTGCAGTGTAAAATGGAGTTCAGCGAGCTCGTAAACGTCAAAATATCTCCAACGGGAAGGGAATGACGGCTACTTTTCTTCAAAATCTACGAAATCATCGCGATTTGCGAGCTATTTTGCTTGCTTCGACGCTGAAACGGTCGTGCATAACATTTACAGTGTAAAATGGAGTTTAGCAAGCGCTTAAACGTCGAAGTGTCTCCAACGGGAAGGAAATGACGGTTAGTTTTCGTCAAAATCTACGAAATCATCGCGACTTGCGAGCTATTTTGCTTGTGTCGACGCTTAAACGGTAGTACATTGCATTTGCAGTGTAAAATGGAGTTCAACGAGCTCGTAAACGTCAAAATATCTCCAACGGGAAGGGAATGACGGCTACTTTTCGTCAAAATCTACGAAATCATCGCGATTTGCGAGCTCTTTTGCTTCTTTCGACGCTGAATCGGTCGTGCATATCATTTACAGTGTAAAATGGAGTTTAGCAAGCGCTTAAACGTCGAAGTGTCTCCAACGGGAAGGAAATGACGGTTAGTTTTCGTCAAAACGACGAAATCATCGGGATTTGCGAGCTATTTTGCTTGTTTCGACGCTGAAACGGTAGAACATTACATTTGCAGTGTAAAATGGAATGAAACGAGCGCTAAAACATCGAAATATCTCCAGCGGGGAGGGAATGACGGCTGCTTTTCATCAAAATCCACGAAATTATAGCCATTTGCGAGCTACTTTTCTTGTTCCACTCTTAAACGGTAGAACATTTCATTTGCAGTGTAAAATGGAGTTCAACGAGCGCTTAAACGTCGAAATATCTCCAACGGGAATGAAATGTCAGTTAGTTTCCGCCAAAATCGATGAAATCTTCGCGATTTGCGAGCTATTTTGCTTGTCTCGAAGCTTAATCGGTACTGCATTGCATTTGCAGTGTAAAACGGAGTTCAACGAGCGCTTAAACGTTGAAATATCTACAACGGAAAGGAAATGACAGTTAGTTTCCGTCAAAATCATCGCGATTTGGGAGCCATTTTGCTTGTTTCGACGCTTAAACGGTAGTGCATTACATTTGCCGTGTAAAATGGAGTTCAACGAGCTCGTAAACGTCAAAATATCCCCAACGGGAAGGAAATGACGGCTAGATTTCATCAAAATCGACGAAATCTTCGCGATATGCGAGTTATTTTGCGTGTTTCGACGCTAAAATGGTAGTGCATTGCATTTGCAGTGTAAAATGGAGTTCAACGAGCGCAAAAGCGTTGACATATCTCCAACGGGAAGGAAATGACAGTTAGCTTCCGTCAAAATCGACGAAATCTTCGCGATTTGCGAGCTATTTTGCTTGTGTCGACGCTTAAGCGGTAGTGCATTGCATTTGCAGTGTAAAATGGAGTTCAACGAGCGCTTAAACGTCGAAATATCTGCAACGGGAAGGAAATGACGGCTACTTTTCGTCAAAATCTACGAAATCATCGCGATTTGCGAGCTATTTTGCTTGTTTCGACGCTGAAACGGTCGTGCATAACATTTACAGTGTAAAATGGAGTTTAGCAAGCACTTAAACGTCGAAGTGTCTCCAACGGGAAGGAAATGACGGTTAGTTTTCGTCAAAATCGACGAAATCTTCGCGATTTGGGAGCTATTTTGCTTGTGTCGACGCTTAAGCGGTAGTACATTGCATTTGCAGTGTAAAATGGACTTCAACGAGCGCTTAAACGTCGAAATATCTGCAACGGGAAGGAAATGACGGAATGTTTACGCAAAAAAATATGAAATTAACATGATATATACATTACTACATAAGTTATATATAAAATATGTATATTATACCCTTGCCTACTGACTGATATGAATTTCTTTCGGTCTCGAATGCGTTAATAGACAGCGCAAAGAAGTCGAAATTACTTATTGTAATTAGTAAAACGACCTGAGAGGCAGACAGATAAAAGAAAGAAGGAATATTATATTAGCGGCATTTTTGTAGCCATTATATATGGTTTCGATCGCATAATTAATCAGTATCAACTTACCAGTCTTTAACGGAAGGACAAAAAGAAGAGCAGACGGCACACAGACCGCAATCATGATCATTTTCAAGTAGAATCTCAAACTGCCGTACATCTTCGAAAACTTCGTTAGTCGTAAGGGATCAAAGGATGATGTCCGCGCTAGGGAAAATAGATGAGAAGCGGCTATTTCAACAACCACCGTGTAGGTACTGCACTAGCCAGAAGTATCTGCGACAGAAATCAGAATCCACTCGTTTTCGCATGGTTGGATCAATTTCGCGTGGGACTAACCTGATTGAACCTAACGCGGGATAATTGCTCAACTCACGACTTTAACCAGCCCGCTTGATTCTCTGTAAATGCTTGAAATTGACGCTTGGATTCTTTCCAGATTAACTAGCTTTGCCCCTCCCTCCCTTTATCTATTTTCTTAGATCGACTTAGACTGCCACAACATATTATCTTTCTTCTTTTCTTTTCTTTTCTTTTCCTTTGATCTTTTAAAGCCCTAAATCGCTGGCTATTTTGTATACTATATATTTTGTACACTCAATTACTCTGTAAGTCATAAGTACATATGTTTTACAACGTTATTTGTCATATTTCAGTTAAACCCCAGAAAAGCCAGAAATATATTTTCAGCATGTTTTAACGCGCCCCTGGCAAAGATCTCAAAAACGAGTTGCGGCACAATTTAAAGCGACAAATAGCATCGCGTGTCTCGTTGTGGTAACACACGGTTCGCCAGCTTTTTAAAAGCGCTCTCCGTCTGCTTTTTCCTCTCTTCCCTGTCTCTTCGTTTTTCCTTAACAAGCGAAACCATTTTCGCGAGGACGAGAGTACGGAAATGACGTGCTGGCAATTTTGTTTTGTGATGATACAAGCAGCTCGGTTTCAGTGAATTAAACTTGACCCCAAGCTTCTACTTATCTACCTTCCTTTCCTTTATTTTCCCTTCTATATCTGTTTTGCGGTTTTCCACATTTCCATCACAATAAACCATGTTTTTTCTCGATTTTACATGTTAGCCAATGATTCACGGCAAAAGCGTCGACTGTAAAAATATTTGTAGTTGCGATAGCAACAAGTATGTTTTCTCAAATAGAAAATATTGGGAGCGTACACGCTGGCAAAACAATTCATGAATAGCTCGTCCTCTGCTTGTTATTTGTTTCGATACTGTTAGCAAACAAATTTATGAAACATACTGGTATAGCGTAAAATGAACATAAAAGTTTTGCGTACACTTGAGAGCTGAACTTTGGTTGTTATACGTATATTATACATATACGCACACAGTTATGTATATGTATATATATATATAGAAAATTCCTTAGAACCTTGAGCTTAATAACATATTAAAATCATTAACATTAAGGAGGTGAACTTTACTTACCAATTACCAAAGTTTCTTCCGCCAAATAATACATAAAAATTGAAAAAGATAATGTAACTAGTTTTAACTTTTTTTGTGTTATAATTTGAATCACTCGATTTATCCGACTGAGGATGGTCGATCGCAATCTCAATTTATACGTGTTCTCATCGCATGAAATAGATCACATGAGGGATTTTCAAAAGTCGATGGAATATTAATCGCGATTAATTATTTGTAGGTGTATTCTGTGCGGCTAAAGCAGTCACCTAATGAATTATTGAGTACCAGGAATGTTAGCGGTAAACAGGATTGCGGCTATGAATGATTCTCTAATGTCTATATTAGAGATGAATTTGATAATTTATCCTCATAATATGCAATCCGCTTTTAAGTGGAAATCATAATTAACAATTTCTGTTTGATTAAATATGAAGAGCAGATAAATCGATACGCTTAAATCAATATTAGAATTTCTTAACATTTTTATCAAATATTTTAGCACTGTAAAAGCGTCGTAGTAGAAAAATATTAGGTTGTTCCAAAAGTTTCTTTCGTTTTATAAGAAAGTAATAGATGTACAACATTTTTCGTTTTATATTATTTTATTGAATTACGTGTGATCCACCTTTTTCCAATTTAATGTAAAATAATATAGAATAACATAAAACAAACTATGTTGTGCATCTGTCATTTCTTTATAAAGCGAAAGAAACTTGGGACAACCGAATAGGAATTTACTTTTATTATCCATTATAAAAATGGATTGTTAATCCTCTAGGAGACACGAACAATATAATTGCAATTAATAAGGAATAAGCTAGCATAACTTAAACCAGCTTTTGCAGAAAGCTATTAGCTAAAGATGTTTATTAAACAATGACAACATGAATTTTCTTAAGTACCCCATTTGGTACTTAATCTACTTCGTAAGTATTGTGTGTCCTAGCCTTCAAAGGATGCAATTTTAACCAGAATGTTTCACATTACTTACCCGTATTATTTCCTTGTAATATAATTTATATTTACATTATCTACGTTACGTTACATTCTACGCGTTAATGTATTGTGATTTTTATTTCTAATCGAAGTTATTCAAACGTTGTAGTATCTCAATAAAAAATTAACAGCCTGCAAAAACTTCACAGAAGCATTAGTTTCTTCGAAACTATTGAATTCAAATGGCTAATATTCCTTAACAATATGCACTCGACGACGTTTATCGAGAGAAGTATGTGGCGTAATAGTTAAACTTTCAATTCATATACATATATCGTTTATGAAAAAGTAGTCATTCTGCTTTTGTGATCTATGACACACTATAAATTCTCATAAGCTAACCAACGCGTAATCTTCTGTAACGTATTAATATAATATAGGTATGTATATCTCGACTTTGAGCAACCAATTGGTGCTAAATAAGCTTGAGTACATACTTCTTACACGTAACAAAAGACCAGTTAACATCTCTGCTCTTAAAAGAAAAACGAAAGAAGCTCTGAAAAGCTGCAGAGTTCAGGTCGAATAACACCAGCTCAGATAAATAACCCTCTAACTTACCTTTGTCCTCATCGACGTCAGTGATTTTAAAGCTAGTTATAAAGTGCACTTCTCAGCCAGCGTCCACGGCAGTCAATATTATTTAACGGGTCTTAACGCGATGTAAAAAGGGAAAAAGGAGGAAAGAAGGAACAGGGAAGCAAAGAGAAGAAACGAATTTTTCATTTTCTGGAAACTGGATCAAGTTTCAGGCTGCTCGCCAAAGAGTCTGTAGCTAACGAGACAAGATTAGACAAACCACGCTTTAAAATTGCCACAGAACTATAATAATCCTCGAAATCAATACGATTCGTCGATCCATCGCCTGATTAAAAAATGAGATAGGATGAAGCTCACTAGTCGGCCTTTGAACTTTCAATAGCGCCTACGGCTCGTATACTCTAGTTTGAATGCTACAATGTAAGCCAAGTCAGCTGTAACTAGCGTTCGCGTGATTGTCGCTATCTA
>NW_022883825.1:0-16695 GCF_011952255.1 Bombus vosnesenskii
TATCCCATCAAGACACGTCCAGATCAACTCCTCGGCTGATCTCTCCTCCGATCATTCTCCCGTGATAGCAACAGTCAGTTCAACAATCATCGAGAATACACCTAATGGCTCCATTCACAACCAACACACCAACTGGCAGCTCTTCAGAGAAGTCTTTACACACTCAACCTCAGCCTTCACCCCACTAAAAACAAAGGAAGAAGTCGAAGCAGCCACGGAATACTTAAACACGAGCATAATAAACGCAATCCGCCTCTCCACACCGACAAAGCCATCTAACAGCAAACAAGAATATCCCCAATACATACTAAAAGAAATAGCAGAAAAACGTAGACTAAGAAGAGTATGGCAGACCCATAGAACACCGGATGACAAACGCAAACTAAACAACGCAACTAGAAAGCTATCCAGAACCTTAAAAAACTATAAAAACGACTGTTTCCATAAATACCTCGCCAGCTTATCCCCCACAGCCGACTCCAACTACTCACTATGGAAGACCTCCAGGAAACTCACACGCCCCCCACAAATAATCCCACCTATCCGCCGTCCGCAAGGTGGATGGGCGCGAAGCCCTATAGAAAAAGCCGACCTGTTTGCTAAACACTTGTCAAAAGTATTCAAACCCCATTCCCCCAAAGCCGCCGCGGACGTTACTGAATACCTGCACACCCCCTTCCAAATGTCCCCTCCTATCGAACCCTTCTCCTCTGCAGAGACTATAGAAACAATCAGTCGCCTAAACCCCAAGAAAGCAGCAGGACACGACCTAATAGGCAATAAAGCAATCAAGGAACTTCCCACAAAAGGGATAGCACTCATCACATCCATTTTTAATGCTATCCTTCGCCTGGAACACTATCCTAAGGCCTGGAAAATCTCATTGATTACCCTCATCCCTAAACCCGGTAAACCGATATACGAAACCAGCTCCTATCGCCCAATCAGTCTTTTACCTACCCTGTCCAAACTATTCGAGAAGATGCTGACGAACCGACTCCTTCCAATCCTAGAGAACTTGAAAACACTCCCAGATCACCAATTCGGCTTTCGAAAACATCATTCTACAGTAGAGCAAATCCACCGCTTAACTCATACGATCAGCCAAACACTCGAAAAGAAAAAATATTGCTCAGCGGTTTTCCTAGACATCCAACAAGCATTCGACAAAGTATGGCATGAAGGGCTACTATACAAGCTTAAAAAGATCCTACCTCACCCCTACTACTCCATCCTAAAATCTTACCTAACCAATAGACAATTCATGGTTAAATGCCTAGACGCCACTTCCGCAACATTCCCAATAGAAGCCGGCATACCCCAAGGTAGTGTCCTCGGACCCCTACTGTACTCCATCTACACTGCCGACCTACCTATATCAAATGATATAACAATCGCGACATTTGCAGACGACACAGCGCTATTAGCTTCCCACGCTGACCCGGTAATAGCCTCATCCACTCTCCAGCGAAGTCTCGACTCCATGGAAAAGTGGTTTCACAAATGGGGCTTCAAAGTCAACAAAAAGAAATCCTCACATGTAACCTTCACGCTCCGAAAACAAACCTGCCCCCAGGTCACCATCAACAATGCAACAGTTCCTAGCAGGGACACAGTCCGATATCTGGGCATGACCCTGGACAGGAGACTAACGTGGAAGACACACATCTCAGATAAAACGAAGCAACTAAAGGACAAACTAAAAAAACTCTATTGGCTCACGGGCCGACGTTCCTAACTAAACATACAGAATAAAATTACCCTCTACAAGACCGTAATAAAACCTGTCTGGACCTACGGAATCCAACTATGGGGAACAGCAAGTAACTCCAACATTAAAATACTCCAACGATTCCAATCGAAAACGCTAAGAGCCTTAATAGACGCACGTTGGTATGTTACCAACGAAACCATCCATCGAGACCTCAAGATATCCACTGTCAAAGAGGAAATAGCAAAATATAGCGACAGATATAGCAAAAGAATCAACAAACACCGAAACCCCCTAATCACTGGACTACTCGATACGACGGACCAGATTCGCAGGCTGAAGAGGCACTACCCGCTAGACCTAAACGTTAGATTCATTTAATTATCCAAATTAAGCATATGCACTTACTTATAATACTCATAAATTATACCTATCTATAATAAGTATTAACTTATTGTAAATAAACAGCCATGTCACTGCGCCACGCCAGAAAAATTACTGAAAATTCTCAACGCGAGAATTGATTGTAATTTCAACAAATAAATAAATAAGAAAAAAAAAATTCCAGTACAAGTAAAGGAACTCCACCCGGACGTGCGCCAAACGTGGCGATACTCAGCACCATCGTCATTGGCCACGAGCAGAATATATACCCAAAAGACTTCGATGCACTACTGGACCACGTCATGTTCCCGGCAGAAAAATCTGCAGTCTTGAACACATTGGCCAGAGGAGCAACAGGAAAAACAATCGTCCCTGGAACAGTAAACATCCTGGGAATGATGGACAAAAACACATTAACGACAATAGCGAAAATTGCCGTATCAGGTTTATGGACAGGTTTTATGGAATTTGGAACTGTCAGTGCAGCAATATTTGGAATACTCACAATATTTAAATTAATCAAGACAATAATAGATATAGCCGGACACGGATACCAGCTACGTGAAACTTACGGATGTGGAGCAATATACGGCCCAGTCACCCACCCGCTACTATACCTCAAAAGAAGACGAGATATCGATGATCAAAAAGCACAACCTCAAGGGATATCGATAACACCGGTAGTCGTTCAACTACCAACGACACCTGCGTCCGCCTCGAGCGAACTCAGAGATACCATCAGTCAAATTTCCTATGGAAATTTGAACTCCAAGGGCGGGGGTGTCACGTCCCGCGCTCCGCACGCGCCGTAACAAGAACAAGGAACCATTCTATACAAAACACGCGAGTAAGGATTTGAATGCACAAACGAACACGCGGCATCACGAAACGAAAGGAAGGATTAACAAACGAGGGCGATTAACAGATCCAACCAATAAATAAAATACATAATACAAACAATTCTAAATAAAACAGGAAATAAGAATAACTACAAAAGGGTGAAATAATTGAAACGCCAGGAATATATATATATATATAAATATATTTCAATCAATCAATTTGGAGAGTTACATATAAGTATAAAACATATATGCCGAACATGTAATAACCTAGTGAATATTAGAGGCAGTGCTTCCAACACTATGCAATAAATACAAAATTATCAAATTATAAAATATAAGTATACATGATGTCGAAAACTAATAGTTTAACGAATACATAAAACATACAATATCGTATTATTATTAGAAAATGAAGGTTACGTTGTCAGAAATATATATATGTGTGCGAATTCTATCAAACCGATAATCTAAGATACATACTTAAAACTAGCCTACATTCCGGTAAAGGATAAATAAATAATCGACATTTCATTTCGTATGAATACTACACCGCCAAGAAAATATGCATATGAATACGTATATATATATATATATATATATATGTCGGATGGTCATTGGAAATGGGGTTGTGGGCGTCAAATGAATCTTCTCGAGGATTAGCCATTGATACGGTACACACAGGCGTAGTTTATTACAATGATAGAATTATTACAGTCTTAACAATTGATCACGGCGGTTCGGCACTCGCGACGCTAGTGACGATGCTCTCGGGCTCAATAACGAATCCGCGGTCAACGGGACGACAACAGAACGTACTCACAAAGTCCAAGTCTGAGAATAATCACTGATCGCGAAGGCGTTACTCTTCGATCGACGAGATCGCGAGCGAGAATGCCTTTCCCGTCCCGATGATGCCACAGAGGAAAACTATAATGGGGTGTGTCTAAGGATACGAGATCATCGGATTCGTCGAGGAAAGCCTTCGTTCAGAAAGTAAGGGAAATTGGCGTTGCTGCTAATTGGTCAATCTCCATATCGGTGGTTAGAAAAAGATGCTAGCCGCCCTCGAGGGAAAGTTGCTAGTGGGAGACGCCGCTCGTTGAAAAATATGTCTCCCCTATCTTCCCGTAGTTGGGACAAAGACTGTTTGTCTGTTTGAAGGACTTTAGTTAACTAAACCTTAAGATTTATAACGGGCCCTCGGGCTAGCCGAACATGTACTGCGGAGACGCATCGACATCTGGCAATCATCTTACTCGAAGAATGGGGTCTGCGTGTGGCGAGCCACGGGGCAGAAACCGCTGGAATGTTTACTATCGCGTGCCGCCACAAATATTTCTTTTAAGGAGAGCTATAGAATTACTTCATACCTTTGTTAGGCAAAGCGTTCATCCCGTGACCGCGGCTACGTTCGGCGAGTGACTGTCGCCTCGAGCCCAAGCTCATTATCACAATTCTCGAATAATTACAATCGGGTTGAATAACTACAATTGTTCAATTACAGCTATAGTAGACTCTAGGTTACAATGTTGCGGGATTATCCAAAATTCCAAAGGCTCCGGTGTTCTTTCGTCTCCGACACGGCCATCCTGACTATCACACGTCCTCGTGTGCAGCTAAAATATCATATTTCTTACATTAGATTCGATATAACTGACATTATTTGCGATTTAACTAAATGTCCAAATAAGTCAAGGGTCCAGTGCAATAGCAAAGTTTCGTTCGGAGGTTTGACAACAGAAAAATAAAAGAGAATAGGAATTTGTGATGTTATAATTTGTATTCAAAGTGTTAGGTGCGTTCTGTGAGTCGCCAGTCGGACCGTAATGACACAACAGATCATTTTCGATTTCGTACACCGGTGAACCTCAGTTTGTTGGATCATATTGCCACGTTGGGTGCATTACACCCAGAAAGCACGTAAGCCTACTCAACGGGTTACAACAAAAGCACGTAACCCCACTCAACGGGTTACAACAAAAGCACGTAACCCCACTCGACGGGTTACAACAAAAGCACGTAACCCCACTCAACGGGTTACAACAAAAGCACGTAACCCCACTCAACGGGTTACAACAAAAACACATCAACCCTCTCAACGGGTTACAACAAAAACACATCAACCCTCTCAACGGGTTACAACAAAAACACATTAAACCACTCGGTGTATTACTATGACCACAACGCAGCGTTAATGATCCTCTGAGGTCAGTATACTTGCATCGTTATTATCACCGCCGTTGTCATCACCGCAGACGTCTAACTCAGCAGGGACGCAACCTTCTGGCATTTTTCTCAGTCTGTCGTGTCTGTCCTTATATGATCGTTTGCCGTCTAAGGTTTTTAAGGTATATCTATCTCCTTCCAAAATCTCGGCTATTACGAATGGACCCCTGAATTTCGGATCTAACTTCGTCTGGTTTCTTTCCTCGTTTTTACGTAACACGAAATCGCCAAGGTTGAACCTAACTATTTTAGCTTTGTTTTTGTCGAACCTATCCTTATCGTATTTGGCGCTTGCTTCTATATTCTTTATCGCCTGCTGTCTTACATGGGAGATATTTACCTCTCTTTCTTCGATACTGTCGGGTAGGGATAAGCCGTAGGGTCTCGCTGTTTTACCGATTAGTAGTTCCAACGGGCTTGACTTAGTCACGCGGTTGGTGGTACAATTTAAGGCCAGTTGTATTTCCCCGATCGCGTCTTGCCAGGACCGCCCGGTGGTTTCTATTGTTGTGAACATGTTTTTTAGCGTACTCATAATACGCTCTACCTTTCCTCTGTATTTTACGATGAAGGGTGCCGGACCGTAACTCATACGTATTCGCGACGTCTTCCGCGAGCCCTTCGTTCTGTAATTTATCGACGATCTCGGAAATTTGTGGGTTGCGACGTTGTTCCGCTAGTAGCCAATCGTCGGAGATTTCGGTTAGGTTAATTTCTTTCTCTACGATTTTACTGAACGTACTGCGATCCAAGTCTACGGGATTTCGCGAAAAGAAATCTACGTGGGCCATCCGTTTACCTTCCCGGTACCTAATGTCAAAGGTAAAAGTTTGCAGGTAAGCCCACCATCTGTAAACCCTGTCGTTCAAGTGTACCTTACTACTGGATGCTTTAAGGGAGTTGCAATCGGTGACAACGAGAAATTCTCGTCCGTGTAAATAATGACGGAAGTGCTTGACGGCGTTTACAACTGCTAACGTTTCCAATTCGTAGGAATGATACCTAGATTCCGCAGGGCTAGTCCTTTTGCTGTAATACTCCACTACTCGACTTTTTCCTTCGACCCTATGCATTAGAATGGCTCCATATCCTTCCGAGCTAGCGTCCGTATGTAATTCTATGGGGTAATTGGGATCAAATATCATTAGCACCGGCGCGTCGGTCAGAACGGAAATTACCTTTTGTCTTATCTGTTCGTGCCTATCCGTCCAAGGTATATTCTTGTTACTCGAGGTAAGTGCGTACAGGGGTTTCATTACTTGTGAAAATTTGGGAATAAAGCTCCGGAAATAAGAGGCCAAACCTATGAATTGCCTAAGTTGTGTAACGGTCGACGGTGCAGGTAGAGAACTCAAGGCTTGTATTTTATCCGGGTTTGGGCGGACTTCTCCGTTACGA
This sequence comes from Bombus vosnesenskii, assembly GCF_011952255.1. NCBI lineage: Eukaryota > Metazoa > Arthropoda > Insecta > Hymenoptera > Apidae > Bombus > Bombus vosnesenskii. The sequence goes on from NW_022883825.1 coordinate 6,562, forward strand.
ATTACGTATCCCAAGTAGAGTACCGATGTCTTTAAAAAGGAGCATTTCGAAAAGTTAAAGGAGAATCCGGCTTTCACGAGGGTATCTAATACGGTGCTCACCCTTTCTAGAGCTTGGTCTACTGAGTCGGCAATAATTAGGACGTCGTCCAAGTAAACAACAACGAACGAATACGCGAGGTCGCCTAAGGCATTGAGAATGGACCTCTGGAAAACGGATGGTGCATTTTTCAATCCGAACGGCATAGTCACGTACTCGTATTGCCCGTCGGGTGTAACGAACGCCGTATATTCCGTCGAATTAGGATGAATGGGAATTTGGTGGAATCCGCTGGCCATGTCCAGGCTAATGAAGTCTCTCGCCTTCTGCAATCTCGCGATTTGGTCCGCGATGAGCGGTAGGGGATACCGGTCCGCGACCGTATTTTTATTTAATGCCCGAAAATCTACGCACAGTCTATCTGAGCCGTCTTTCTTCTTTACAAGTAAGATAGGGCTCGCGAACGGTGAGTTGCTCGGCCTCACGATTTTTGCTCTAATTAACTCGTCTATTCTCTCACGCACTATCCTACGCTCTTCTTCGCTAAGTCGGTAGGGACTTCTTTGCACGGTAACATTAGGGTCGATTAACCGTATTTCCAACTGGCCCGTGCTTACGCGAGTACGTGGGAAGCCCGTAATGAATGAATCTTTGAATTTCTCGAGGACAGAAATTAACCGACTTTTATCATTACCAACCACGTCAGTGTCAACCGCATTGATATTGATCTCGTCCTCGGGGGTTTTACTACAGGCATTAATAGTCTTCGTTTTACAAATATCGACGCTATTCCGTGTAATAGTTACATCAAAACCCTGGCTTAAGATCTCGCGGCCAATCATGATATCATAATGCAGGTGACTATCGGCCAGAACGTGGAAGGTTATCTCCAATGTAAAACAGTTAATGCGTACCGTAGATAAGATCTGGGATGTACTCTTAACGCAGGTGTTTCCTATTCCTCGCATAACTACTATATCTGTCGTTCTTCTACCGGAGAATTTCGGAGCGACAGATTCTCTAATTAATGAGCACTCGGCTCCGGAATCGAAATAAAATGGGAACGACTCACCCAGATGACTTAAACTACCGGCTGGGGACGCAGGAGTTGACTTTACGCTCATCCTTGGGGCCTGGTCTACCGTCCCGTCGCGCCGGGCAGTTAGGTGCGATATGGCCTTCCGCTTTACACCTGTAGCAGACCGCCTTGGACGGTGCGGCCGGTCGGTTTCCTTCCTGGCGTCGTGCATCCCTCTGCTGTTCGTTCTGCATCTTCTTGTAGCAGTCCTTTATTCTGTGTCCGAGAGTACCACAGTAATGACACCTCGTCTGGTGGCCCGATAACTTGCGACGCTTAGCTTCGGGTTCCGCCGGTGCATATCTCGGCGAAAATGTCGACTCTTCTTCGTAACAGAAGGGTCGCATCTCGCTCAGGAATTGGTCCTCCGTTCTGATATCGCTCGTGAGGGCCAATCGTTTAAGACGTTGGTCGTGTGGAATTAATATGTAGAGAATGACAGCGTTAAGTATTTCGTCTAGCGTAGAATGTTGCCACCGCGTCTGTAGGAGGGAACGGACACGGCCGGCAAACGCCCCCGTGGATTCGCCCGCTTCCCGCGGTTCCCCGGATACCTTGATTAACGATGAGGACGTCGCCTCTCGGCCACCGAACTTTGTAAGGAATCGTTCCTTAATTCCAGGCCAGGTAACTTCTCCGTTTCCCACCGTTCGCGCCAGCCAATGTGCTGCAGAACCCTGTAGAGAGTCACTTAAGGCAGAGTGTAGCGCGTCTTCTCGCAGCGGGTTGTTCTGTAGAGCCCTACTAACAGCCGCGCACCACGCGGCTGGGTCGGCGCCTGCGACTTCTGGGTTAAAATGTGGTAATTTGGTGATTCCCGCATTCGTTCGTTGCATTAGCGTATGGATTAGGTTGTTCATGACAGCGACCTGCCCTTCCAGCGTTAGCAACCGTTCTGATCCCACTTCTGATGTCGGATGGTCATTGGAAATGGGGTTGTGGGCGTCAAATGAATCTTCTCGAGGATTAGCCATTGATACGGTACACACAGGCGTAGTTTATTACAATGATAGAATTATTACAGTCTGAACAATTGATCACGGCGGTTCGGCACTCGCGACGCTAGTGACGATGCTCTCGGGCTCAATAACGAATCCGCGGTCAACGGGACGACAACAGAACGTACTCACAAAGTCCAAGTCTGAGAATAATCACTGATCGCGAAGGCGTTACTCTTCGATCGATGAGATCGCGAGCGAGAATGCCTTTTCCGTCCCGATGATGCCACAGAGGAAAACTATAATGGGGTGTGTCTAAGGATACGAGATCATCGGATTCGTCGAGAAAAGCCTTCGTTCAGAAAGTAAGGGAAATTGGCGTTGCTGCTAATTGGTCAATCTCCATATCGGTGGTTAGAAAAAGATGCCAGCCGCCCTCGAGGGAAAGTTGCTAGTGGGAGACGCCGCTCGTTGAAAAATATGTCTCCCCTATCTTCCCGTAGTTGGGACAAAGACTGTTTGTCTGTTTGAAGGACTTTAGTTAACTAAACCTTAAGATTTATAACGGGCCCTCGGGCTAGCCGAACATGTACTGCTGAGACGCATCGACATCTGGCAATCATCTTACTCGAAGAATAGGGTCTGCGTGTGGCCCGCCACGGGACAGAAACCGTTGGAATGTTTACTGTCGTGTGTCGCCACGAATATTTCTTTTAAGGAGAGCTATAGAATTACTCCATACCTTTGTTAGGCAAAGCGTTCATCCCGTGACCGCGGCTACGTTCGGCGACTGACTGTCGCCTCGAGCCCAAGCTCATTATCACGACTCTCGAACAATTACAATCGGGTTGAATAACTACAATTGTTCAATTACAGCTATAGTAGACTCTAGGTTACAATGTTGCGGGATTATCCAAAATTCCAAAGGCTCCGGTGTTCTTTCATCTCCGACATATATTTCCTTATTGTTCGGTTTTTGTTTAATGTCTAGGAAGAATAAGGATAACGGGTCTTTCGAGACTCTATGCCTTATATTACTTACGTTGACGACTTCGTGGCCGAGTTTTGAGAGTTCGTATTTTAGTTCGTCTATATCTGCTGAGTGGTGTATGTTTCGTAGGACCACCCGGAAAGGCCTTTCCTGTTTAAGTTGGTAGGTGTGGAAGTTGGCGTTCAGGGTCCTGAGTGTCTTGGTGAGTTTTCTGTACGCTTCTGGGTTCGTCGGTAGTATTTTCACCTTGTTGTTGCTTATCTTAAGGTTATATTCCTCCTTGCTGGTATCTCTCTCTAGGGACTTGGTCATTGTCTGTATGTCAATGGCGTCGTCCACAAAAATTGGTGGGGGAGGGGGGATTCTCTGTGAGTGTTGGTTTGATGGCGGTTCTACGATTTCCATGGCGTCGTTTGAGGATTCCAATACGGCGAACCTGTTGTGTGTGTTTATTTGCGTTGCTGGTTCTATTTTCCTCTTCTTTGTAGTGTTAGCGTCGTTAGTGCGAAAAGTTCTGCTACACTTCTGCCACGGGGGGGGGTAGCTCGGGGTAGCTGCGAGTCTGCTCCGGAGAGCCTGGTCGCGGTTGCTGGGCCATCATCGAGCTAGTTAATTCGGAATGAACAACTAGTCGTGAGGCTGTGAGGCTAGTATTCGTGTTGGGGTTAGGTGCGTGGGATTTTCTTCTCCCTAGGGGGTAAGGGGCACTTAGCTGTGTTCTCTTTCGACGTTTGGGCGACACGTGTTGTTTTCGAACTACGCTGGGCACTAGAGACACGTCTGCACGCTTCGGCACTCCACAGCGAACTGATGATGAAGATGACAAGAAAAACGCAAGAGGATACAAGAGAGATACGCGAAGGGTGTATCAGGACCGTGATGAATATTGTCGAAGGGCATGTGTTGGTTCGACACTGAGTTTTAGAGACGTCGAAGATGCATTAGAGTCGTTTAGTGGCGACAAAGGTGAAAATGTCGAACGATGGTTCGAGTCGTTCGAGGAAGTCGCTGATACGTGCATGTGGTCGGGATCAGCGAAAATATTTGCGAGCTTCGAGTGTCATGCCAGGACTTGGCATGAGTTGAAGAGGGGGCTAGTGAAAGAATTTTCGAGGAAAGTCAACAGTAGGCAAGTACATCAGAAACTTGAAGAAACAAAAAAGGAGAGTGATGAAGCATGTTTGGCTTACATGTACCGCATGTTCGAAATAGCCAACCATGTGGACATAGAGGAGGAAGCAAAGGTGGAATACATAGTGGATGGAATAATAGACGACGAGAACAATAAGGCTATATTGTACGGCGCTACGTCAATCAAAGAGTTGAGGAAGAGGTTAGTGATGTACGAAGAGCAGAAGAGTCGCAGAGCAAAGTCGATTGTGAAGCCGGCTAAAACCCAGAAGAACGGGAAGCCCAGTCAATCTGTAGATGCAATGAAGAAAAGAAGATGCTTCATTTGCGGTAGTGAGGATCATCTAAGTGTTAAGTGTCCGGAAAGGGGAGAAGGTGTTAGGTGTTCCGAGTGCAGCGGATTTGGACATATTGCAGCGAGGTGTACGGCACGACCGAAAGAGACTTGCGTAGTGTCAAGATCCGAAAAGGGGAAGTATGTGAAGGAAGTGGCGATAGATGATTGTAGGTTTGTGGCACTAGTGGATACGGGTAGTGATCTCACGTTCATTCGATCAGACGAGTATGCGGGGTTAGGGTCACCACCGCTAGGTAAAAGCAAGCTTAAGTTCGACGGTGTTGGTTCCGCTGGCAATGAGACCTGGGGTGAATTCACCAAGGTAATGACGGTTGATGGGTGTAAACTGCCAATCACTTTGCACGTTGTTTCAAACGAAATATTGACGAAGCACGGCCTGTTGTTAGGCACTGATTTTCTGGATCAGGTAGAGTTACGGGTTAAACGGGGCGAAGTGACTTTCTTGCGGCTTGACGAACAGACTAACAAAGACGTGTCGGATGTGTTTAGAATTAACGTAGTAGAACAGACTGACGAAACAGACCTAACACATGTACTAGATGCGTAACTAGACAGCTCTATTCAAATTTGCACAAAAAGTTTGTCGATACAAAAGGTTGGTGAAAGTGATGATTTTGAAAATTTCTTACAAGCTTTTATAACGTTTGCGTATTTCATATACTTCCGTAGTTGGTACATAACCAGTGGCAGGGTGGACAAAGCGATCGAGATGCTGAAAAACTTCGCTAAAGTGAACGGTAAAGAGGTGAAGCAAGAAATGTTCGACGAATTTGAGAAAAGTTGCAAGGCGATAAATGAGAAGGATCAATCGCATAATCAATACACTGTCCTACATCTCTTCAAGCTGCCACGACTTGGTCGTATCACTATCATGCTCATCATTTATTGGTAAGTTAACCTTTCCATCATCAATCGAACAAACTACACAGCTAGAACTTTTTACTTGTAAATTCTCAGCAATGATTACAATATTATTTTAGAAAAAACTAAGACACCAGAGAAATTTATAATCATATACGAAAAGATATACAGGGTGGTTGGTAACTGGTGGTACAAGCGGAAAGGGGGTGATTCTACGCGAAAAAAGAAGTCGAAGATATAGAATAAAAGTATTTCGTTTGAGGTTTTGTTTTCGAGAAAATCAACTTTGAATTTTCGCTCGGAAAAATTAAAAAAAAATTCTATTCTATATGTCGGACCTAGCCACGTGTGATGTTGCCTCGGAGGCGTCGATACAATGGGACATATATTGTATTAATAATCAAACTTCAGGCAGAAACTGCCTAGCAACGGCGTTTGGAACCTTGTCAATGCTTTCAAACGGGTATAGAAAACAAATGCAATCGTACAGCGAGAAAAATTCCACGAGGCTGGCATTCATGTGATTGCTTTGGAGAGTGATACATCGAGCATTTTCAACAATCGTATTTTGCGCCTAAGATTAGTTTACGTTTAGTGAAGAGTTATCCCGTTGACTGTGGATTCGTTTGAACCCAAAGACATTGTTAATAGTGTTCATTAAACTTATTATTCATACAATTTATTATTCTCTAATTTTATCATTCGTTAAACTTATTATTCATTAGACTTATTATTTGTTAAGCTTTGTGATAGTCCTGTATATACGTGTAAATATAATCTCGGCTTTGTGAAACAATGGCTAATTCACGTGAATAGTTGTTACAAAATTCTAACCATAACCCGACATATATTTTCGACTTCCTTTTTCGCGTACAACACCCGCTTTCCGCTTGTATCACCAGTTACCAACCACCCTGTAGATAGGAAAGGTATTCAATTTTATACTTCCTTTACGTTTCTTATATTTTCTTTGTTTTTAATACTACGATAATTCTGAATCATCCTGCATTTCCTAAAATAAAATTAACTAAGAATATGTTCTTAACTCTCAGCCTCACGATATTCCAGTCATATTATACCGTTAATTCAACCAAGTTACCAATCAGCCTCGACGCTACTTCCCTGTCTTTATAAAACCAGTATTAAAATAGACACAAATTGCCATAAACTACATACAAACTACTCGAATGAACATTAAGAGAGTATATGGGGCATTTTATGTGGGTCATTAAGAACCTGCTTAAGTATATAATTAGCATCGATAAACGTCAGACGCGAGGGAACGAGTATGCGAAGGATTAATAAACGATCTTGAAGTCCAGCGTGATTTATGTATGACTCGGCTGATTTTTTCTAGGTTGCTGATAGTGTGGGTGTTCGACGGTCACGTTTGGAACATGAAACTTCTGGACCCCGACGTTTTCACGTCGTTCTCTTTAGCCTCCCTCACGGAACTTCCGGCCGCTGTTCTACTCGCCCTTTTCCTCGACAGATGGGGCAGACGATGGATGGGTTTCGCATCGATGTTCCTCTGTGGCATTTTCTCCTTCGTTGCCATCGCTACCCCCTCTGGTAACATTTTTTCTTTTTTTTTTTTTATTTCTTGATAAATGACTTGTCAATCGATATTATTCAATAAAATAGCAGGAACGTGTGAATAGCAGTGAGAAAGCGGGGGTGAATTTTATAGAAAAAATCCGGTTTTATCGATCGACGGTCGTTTTAAAAAGCGCTTTTCTGAAGCTTCTCCAGCGAAAGCTTTGGGAGATTGAGAAATGAAAGCTCGTGCTTGATGCAAGAATAATGTTTTTGTTAGATAGTAAGGAGATAAGCGGTAGCGTTAGGGGATATCCGCGTTTTCAAGGACATTAAGGAGTGGAAAATAGACATTTTTTAATCCGTATTTAGAATAGAACGTTGTAGTTATAAAACAATTTACTATTTTTATTTCCTCATCTTGCAACAAAACTTTCCTTCGAATTCTCTTTTATCGTTTATAGACAACAGACTTGAACGACATAATAATATAGACCCGTATTATTTAAAATCGTATTATAGAGAATTTACAATTATACAATCCGGTCATTTTACTTAGTATTAATAATAATCGAATCTTATAAAATCTTTTTATACAAATATTCCTCTTCTCTTCTTTTCTTTTTCTTTTTCGCCTTTAAATCCTATTCCATTAACGATTGACATTTATTTCTCAACGTCACATACTCGACAGGGATGACATTTAATCTTTAATTGGACCATGCGCGCATCGGGCGTATGTATCGTGCGTGGAATGCGGCGATCGTGGCATTTACATATTTCTCAACTTATTCAAGGTTCGACAACGGTTGCCATGGCGATTATAGCGCGTCTTGGGGTGAATATCGTCGCGAATATTGGTTTCCAATATGCAGCGGAAATGCTGTCGACTGTGGTGAGAGCTCAGGGCGTGTCTTTGATCCATATCATCGGTTATATCGCCCACATTTTGGGACCTTACATTATTTATCTGGTAAGTGAATCGAAATTTCTGTTAACGACATCGTATTTCTACGATCCGAAAATTACTCAACCTCCTTTTTAATTTACGACTAATATTATCTGTTATTGAAATACGTTTTTTTAAGTTGGTTTAATTTGTAGAAAAATTATGTTCCTTGTCGGCCATGGATTCTTCTTGTGATCTTACGAATCACGGAAACAAGATAGATTTTCGATATATTTTCCTCCGTTTCTTTTTTTTGTGAAGGAAATGTAACTTTTCTATTGTCTGTAATTATTTACAGGTTTGCGATACTGCACTATAGCTTCGTTTCAAAATGAAACGAATGTTTGCAAAATCTCGTTACACAGGTAACACCAATGATCCTTTGTATATTGACAACTTCTTCAAATTCTGTCTTTAACCAATATTCTTTATTAATATTTAAAAGAAGTGTTCATTTATTTCCCGAAAATCGAAGGGAAATTAAGGAATTAGCGGAAAGCGGAATTAATCGCTATTACTTCTAAAAGAGGTATAAAGGGAAGCGTATAAAAGGGAGAATATTTTTCATTTAATTTAGGCTGACATTGATCCATCTTTACCGCTGGTTGCCCTCGGTTTGCTGTCTTTTGGACACGCCTTCCTGACCCTTGGCTTGCCAGAAACGTTGAACCAGGAATTACCAGAAACCCTACAGGAGGGTAACGACTTCGGCAAGGAACAAAGTTTCTGGTGGGTTCCGTGTATATCCTCGTAAGTATAGATTCTATAATATTCTTCCTCCGCCTTATGTTAATATAAATTTACTAATAATCGTTTATTTCAATTTGACAGAAGCAAAATGCTGAAAAAATCTTATAGAAAGAAGAAAGGCCTTTCAAATCCAGCGTTTACTGGCAGTGTTCAAAAAATGGATTGTACTAGGTTATAGCGGTTAGATTTGGCAACGGCGCGAAATTTGCCAGTGGCGTAAAACTTGCCAGTAGGGTGAAACTTACCAGTGGCATGAAACTTGTCAATGGCATGAAACTTGTCAGTGACATGAAATTGCCAGTGGCCTGAAACTTGCCAAATTCGTTGTAAATATAGTTATTAAACGTGTGCGTGTGATGTTAGATGTTAAGATATTACGAACGTATTGAGATTGGAGAGCTATTGAGAGAAACTAGGAGGAAGTATCGATTATTGCAGTGAAAGAGACAAGAATCGTCAAATTACACAAGGTATACGTTTAAGCAATTAATTGACGCGTCATCGACGAAGTAGCTTTGTTGCACACAAGATAATTTTCTTTAAAGTGTATCTTTTTTTAATTGGAATGACTGTATAAAAATGTGAAGAAATTTAAAGAATTAAGAATGCGGCATTTAAAGTACGTTGCGTTCACATATTGCGATGTAATTATTTCGCGTACTATAACGTCGGTAAAGTGTTGGAAATGAGAAACGATTCAAGTATCTTATGTAAATGTACAATTAAATTCAGTATTGGATATACGTATTAAAGGAAACGATATATAAGGAAATAATATACCATAGTATTTATGCATCTTTCGCTTTAAAAATCGAAAAGAAAGATCTATATCTTTTTTTTCTTGCTTTTTTTTCTTTTCTCGTTGAAGGAATACTCTAGTTGAATTGATTTAACTATGAAATACCGTGAATAACAAAGGATTGCCACGAGACTCGAAACACAAAAAGAGAGCTGTCTTCGCGCATTGTCAAGCTTTCAACTTGTCTCCTTTATTACGAATCGCCTTTGTATCAATATAGGTGATTCATAAATCGCCGACACTTGAAATGAGAGTTTCGATCGACTTTTAAACCGAAGAGTATTTTGCGTTCGCTCGATCAACGTGGCTTTTTTTCATCATCCATTTATGCATCAACACGTTGAATGCTTTGAAAACTCTGAGATCTCTGTTATTTAATTTAAATATATACATACATATATATATGTCGGAGATGAAAGGAAAGCCGAAGCCTTTCCTTGGAAATTTTCGGAACATCCTCTAGTACCTTAGCTTAGATTTTATTATAGTTGTAATTGCTTAAGATTTGTAATAAGCGAGATTGGGTTCGAGGTGACAATCGGTCGCTGAACGTAGCCACGGTCACGGGATGGATGTTTTATCTAACGGAGGTCTGGAGTGGTTGTATGTGTTTTCCGAGAAATGTGGTTGTGGCGGTATGCGGCCTCGAGAGCGGGCCGAGCCACGTGTGATGTTGCCTCGGAGGTGCCGATGCAGTGGGACAT